>NC_061525.1:20387500-20647500 GCF_022379125.1 Scophthalmus maximus
CTTTAAACGGCTCATGTTGGCGTCTGCCCAAGTGGACTGACAATACACACTTGGGCAGATGAAAACGCATGCACGAGCAGATGTTTGCACACACGCACACACACACACAACATGTATATATTGCTGTACAATACAGCACTACTGATTTACAGTTATGATCAGCGCCTTCACTCTGATTAGTTAAAGATTCTGGCTCCCTTCTTCGTTCCTCTGTGGCTTTGTCTTCCACTTATTTTTAGATCCTTTTTCTTTCTCGCTCCATTCTTCTCTCGGCCTGTGCATCTCACTCCTGGAGGAGTGAAAAAGAAAAGAGGAGGAGGACGAGTTCACAACGAACAGAGTCTTTTGGCATACAGTGCAAATGAGAGGAGAGAAAGTGGAGCTAGAAATGATGAACGCTTGTGGTTTTTACCTTTTTTAATACAAGATGTCTTTGTATCACCTTTCACATTTTCATCAATCGCACACCCAATCCATTCTGTAACACGGATGTGGTCACGTTAAAAAAATATGTATATTTTCTTGCTGTCAAATAAAAACCAAAGCAGAGATTCAGTGGAGATACACCAAATGTCCCACAACCCTGACATCGGATTTACAGAGCAACTGACCGGCAACCTTTGTGCCACAGTGACATTTGTGTCTGGGCTTTATCTGTTTTTGTAAATATCACGTGTGGCTGATGCCGTGCACCTTCTGAACAATTCAACAACAACAAAAAAAACGAACCATGAGACAATAATGGGGCGAGTGTGTAGCATGAGGTTGTATTTCAGTGCAAGCCGTGGATTTGAATGGTCCCTGTACTGTCAAAAAATGTCATAACAGGCAGGACAGCACACAACCAGGAAAAGATCTCTTGATCATCCTCACAGCTTTCTATCTGCGCCCCAGGTCTGTTTGTATTAGCCTGACATGCTTACACCCGAAAGTGTTTTCAGATTGTCTATGGTGTACAGATCTTTGCAGTAGCAGCATGGGGTTAAATGTCCTCATTTGTTTGTGGTGCGTATGTATTTATTCTCTTTTTTTTGTAATTAAGGCAAGTCTATGAGCTTTATGTACATCAGAAGCAGGATGCCGGTGAGCATTGAATGTCTCGTCTGCCATCAAGAGACAACTGACACAACGAGCACAGTGAGAGCTGCCGCTGAACGCCGCCGGGCAGCAACAAATACCCAGAATGCTGCGTCTGTAACGCACGGACACGTGAACAAAGCCGGAGCCACTGTTGATCTCTGGGCTCTGGGTGTCGGAGGTTAAACGGCTTTACGGGGATGAACTCTGGCACCGCGGACGGCCAGGAATGTGCGAGAAGAGCGAGCGATAGCATTGACACACACACACACACACACACACACACACACACACACACACACACACACACACACACACACACACACACACACACACACACACACACACGACCCTGCACTGAGCCACAGTGTCTGCAGGCTCGGCCTCAGTTCAGGCTGCCCATGTTGATCCTGGAGCGCAGACTGAAAGTCACACTTGGCCTGACATCAGGAAGGTGTCTGAAAAGTCATCCCGACCGGATTCCGTTTCCCCGCTCGCATCGGATTCTACCGGTGCGGTAACTGAGCTACATTGCTGCTTAGCGGGGAGAACGCACGGTGGAGCTCAGAGCCGCGCAGCTGGAGTTTGATGTTATCTGGTTCTAACATGAGATGCAATCTCCCAAGTCATCATGCATTAAGCCAAATGGACTGTGACTGGCCAGGCCTTTATTTGAGTTAGGGGCAATTACGCGTTCATACTACACAATGTAGGAGACTGTCCGAGTCAGACACGTCCGCAAGAGCACGAAAACATCCTGTAGGGTCTGGGTAGATCGCACAGGAGGCGGGACATGAAGATACTTGCGCTACGGAAAGCACCGTTGTTATTTACAGTCCTCAACTCAACGTCCACTCGCTCACTGTGACCTCTTCTGAGATCTTCCTGTTGTATTCTGACATTTGCCGACCTTTGTGTTCTCACATGAAGCCCCTTTCGAAGACGTCCAGGCAAATGTACATACCTAATACGTACCTCTACTTCAAGTTGTGTACCCCTGTGATTGGATAACCCAAGATGCACTGGAGTGTCGGGGTGTAAATAAGGTGCACGGTGAGGTTCCAGCCCGACCGCCAACAGATTCTGCTTCTTTGAGATACCGATCCAAGAGGTCGAAGGCTTATGAACGCCATAACTCTGCACGGAGGTTTATAGTGTTGTGAAGAGGAATCTTACTGCAGCAGTAATTCTGCATCTGCAATAAATATCCTTTGTTGTTGTCGACGGAAGAATTAAGGCTTCCCCGTTACCGAGTAATGCACCATGAAGTGTCTGTTCATACGTATTTGATTGGCCAATTCTTGGAGTTGCCCTTGGTTTGCACTTTATCCAAATCCCAGCCTGGTCTTAAACCCGACCTTCATCCCTGGTTCCTATGTCTGCACGACCTTCAACCTCTGTCCTTCCATCTCCTGAGGTGGCTTTGATGCAACACTTCGCCAAGTGTCAGCAAACTTGTGAAATGTCCATGGTCTCCATTTGCATAGTAGGTCGTGCAGTGATTTCCAGTGAGAAAGGGCAGAGGGGCATCGGCTGCCTCACATCAGCTTGTCCCACAAACCTCCTTGTGAACAAACCTTTAAACCACTTTTACGATAACTATAAACTGAATAACGGCGAGGGTCAGGTTATTATTTTCCCAGAAAAAAAGATATCCCTGAAAAACGTCCAGATGATCTAATGTTCTCCGGCTTTGCAAGGAGCTTGTTGCGGTGCCGTCTGTGGGTTTTTCATTATTTCGCAGAAAGAATTAAAGCACAACCTAATCATCTTTTGGGAACGCTGCCTGCCGGCTGCCCTTCTGCGTCCAGTGCTGCTCCCTCATGTACCAGCAGCAACGCCCCTGTGGAAACACAACACCAGGATGAGAATCCAGCCCTCAGGTTGATCACATCCTCCAGCCCTGGCTCCGGGCCCTCGCTCCGGGCCCCCTGGCTCCGGGCCTCAGCTCCTCGCCCTCTCCCCCAGTGCACTCTTGACCAGTGCGCCCACAGCAGATGGAGAGCAAAGGAAACTGTGTCACCACCCGCCATGACTCGCTGTAATCACCCCTCCCCTTTTCTCTTTCTCTCCGTTACTCTCCCCCTCTCTCACTCCTACTATCCTCCCACTCTCTTCTTGCCCCACTCCCATGGATTTGGAGCATCAAACATTGATTTAGTCTTTATTTTTAGCGCAGCTGCGTATGTATGTGCGTGTGCACGTACGGCACTTGTTTGCGTGCATCTGTGGCATCAGACGCTCGTCCTGCAGGAGGGTCGTGGGCAGTTTGATTGTGTTTGGGTGCATCACTCTCTGTGTGTGTGTGTGTGTGTGTGTGTGTGTGTGTGTGTGTGTGTGTGTGTGTGTGTGTGTGTGTGTGTGTGTGTGTGTGTGTGTGTGTGTGTGTGTGTGTGTGTGTGTGTGTGTGTGTGTGTGTGTGTGTGTGTGTGTGTGTGTGTGTGTGTGTGTGTGTGTGTGTTTTCGCAAATGTGTCAGGGCTCCTTTCTCCAAGTTAATCCTTTAAGAAGAGGTGTGGTTCTCTCTCTCTCTCTCTCTCTCTCTCGCTCGGCATTCCCTCTCCTCTCTCCGTCCCTCGTTCTCAAACGCAACATCATCACATGCTCTCTCGCTCCTCTCATCTCCTCCCTCGTCTCTCTCTCTCTCTCTCTCTCTCGTGTTCTGTTGTTGTTGCCGTGGCCGCTGGTCTGAGGGAGTTCTCTTCCTCTCAGCTCGTTCTCATCTCCTCTCTCTCCGCTGTCGTTCCTGTGCGAGATGAGTTCTTGTGGCGAGATGGGGGAGGCCATCGAGCTGAGGTGAGTCAAACAGGTGTGAACTTTTGTGTGTGTGTGTGTGTGTGTGTGTGTGTGTGTGTGTGTGTGTGTGTGTGTGTGTGTGTTTGTTTAGGTACTGGCACATGGCATCCAGCAGACGTGGGCGTATTCTCTTCCAGGGGTGTTCGGGCAGTTGCTGCATCAGTGTCTTCTGGCGTCTGTGCGTGTGAGCGTGCACCTGGGTGTATTTAACTTTCAAACTGGGTTGACTGTTGTTACCATAGCAATCGGCATCTTGGGCTGTCTTTTTCTGTCCGTCAAGCTGACCCCTTTTCAACCAGGCAGGAACCCGCGAGCTCCATGAAGGGCCAATAGATATGTAGTCGTCTTAGTGATAACTGTGTTGTTGTTGTCGTTGTTGTTGTTGTTGTTGTCGTTGTTGTTGGGTGATTGGCTACAGTGGTATTTTCAGTCACTGCCAAACCGGCAATAGGTCTCGTCTAGCCTGTATCCACGGGGCTCATAGCGGATAATAGCCTTAGCAGATGCATTAGCCCCCATGTCCATATGGAAGAGATTTAACCTGCTAAATTGATTCTTGCATAGTGTTAGTTTCTGCACATGTTTTCGTGAGCACGTATCGATATGAGGGTGTTCACATTCAAAAAAGAGTGTGTGTGTGTGTGTGTGTGTGTGTGTGTGTGTGTGTGTGTGTGTGTGTGTGTGTGTGTGTGTGTGTGTGTGTGTGTGTGTGTGTGTGTGTGTGTGTGTGTGTGTGTGTGTGTGTGTGTGTGTGTGTGTGTGTGTGTGTGTGTGTGTGTGTGTGTGTGTGTGTGAGAGAGAGAGAGAGCACCTGTGATGCACCCTTTTTCTTCTTCCTTTTTTTTTTTACACAGCTGAAAACGACATGTGTTTCCCAGCCTCTTCAAAGGCTGAAGGGAGCGACCGCCTCGCTCAAATTCCCTCCAGAGCTCAACGCTTCCTCTCCTTTCTCTGACTTTCTTCCTCCCTCTCTCTCTCTCTCTCTGCCGTCGTCATGATTAGATAAATGAGGAGGACAGCTCTCGTGTGCCTTGGCAAAATAGAAAAAGAGCGACGTGAGAATAGCGAGGGGGCCAGGGGCCTACGCTGATAGGTGAAACGAGGACAAGTCAGAAAGAACGGTGAGTCGGAGGCTCAACAGGAAGGAGGAGATGAGAGGAGGGACGTGAAATTGAAAATTGAGGGAAAGGGTGAGAACTTGGAAGAGGGGAGTGTGTGAGCACACAGAAACCCAGACACTGAGGTGAAACCCTGCTTCTTTTGGACCGTGTGAGGGGTCAGCGTCTCTGAATTAAATCAAGTAAACTTCCCAGAGTCTTGAATGTCACTCGGCTTCGTGAAGTTCGTACTCTTTCACGTGTGTAATTGTTTAGTTTTAATGATGTGATGATGTTTTAAAGCAGATCCCGTAAAGAAGTTTCTGTAATCTGCCAGGAATAAACTCAGGTTATTCTATTTTCTATCTGGTTTAAGAGTCTCATCTCTGACACGATGAAAGTGTGCCCCACACTTTGCTGTCATTTCAGTGTATGTAGTTTCTTTCCTATTGCGAGTTATAGCTTTTATTTTAGGAGCATTATTTCTATATTTCACGTTTGTATTTCAGAACCTCGCCCTCTCAACTTCCGTCCATCCCTTCTTGCAGAAGTTTTCGCGAGTGCACAGACGCAGCCTGATCGCAAAGGACAAGGCCTCAAACTATAGCAACAAGGCAACTGTCACGCGGCGGCGTATCTGAGCGTGCAGACAAACAGTTTTCGAGCAGGAGCAGAGCAAATTTGCACGCAAGAGTGGATCTACAGTATTTGAGAGAGAGAGAGAGAGAGAGAGAGAGAGAGAGAGAGAGGGGGGGAGGGCAGGGCTGTGAGAGAAAGCATTGCAAAATCTGAACGTGAAACGAAGAAGACCTAATGCTCTCAAAATGAAAGATCACGCTCTTGATCGGAAAGATATGATGGAGAAAGCTCCCGGGGTAATGTAGTGCAGATGAGAAGCTGGTCCTGTGGCAGTGGCGGAGACCGACAGGAGGAAATACAAAGTGGGGAACACGGAATGACAAAATGATACAGGAGCGTATCGACAAGACTGCTCCACTTCATGCCTGGCTGCACTGTGTTCAGATTCGCTTCCCCCGCGCGCGCACACACACATACACACACACACACACTTTTCCTGTCACAGTTGCCGGCACACTCTGGCATGCAGGCACGGGCGTGCTTTGACACAGTTGTATGCCATACACTCGGATGAAGAGGCGAACACAGGATCGCTAACACGCCCAGAGCTGCCGTGGTCGGCACCCTCTTCGCCTGCTGTTCCAAGGGCAGAGGCGGATTTGGATATTGTTATGTTAATCTGCCTCTCCATTGTGTCTTGGATCCCATTCAGACACACGCACACACACACACACACACACGCACATGCACAAACATACACACACACAGGTACGAGCACATTCGAGCATGCACAGACTTTGTGTGTGCGTGCATGTGCACGAAGGCATGCGTGCATCATGATGCAGGACACAAACAAAAATGGAAAGAGAAGGAGAAAGTCAATCTGCAGAAACACACACAAGCATACAAACACACACACACACACACACACACACACACACACACATGCATGCATGCAGACACAGGCAATCTTCTGCAGGCTTAACTTGTGTGGGTGGGAACTGAAAACAGTGGCAGGAGCGCCTGCGACATAGCACTGCGATAAGCTTGGAGGAAGAGGATAATAGGTGTGGGAGCTGCGTGTGCGTGTGTGTGCGTGTGTGTGTGTAGTCTTCTGCTGTTAGGTTGACAGAAGTGCAGTGTGTGTGTGTGTGTGTGTGTGTGTGTGTGTGTGTGTGCGTTCACCAGCCCACACGTGTCTCTCCTCTCTCCCCGGCTTCACGCTCTCTCTCTCTCTCTCTAACGCGATGTCATTTGAAATTTCCCAGCTCCATCCCATTTGTGGAAAAAGACTGGGAAGCAGATTATTTTTAATTGCAGATCAGTCTGCTTTTCAGCTTTTTGCAGACTGATCTCTCCTCATCCAGCCACGTGACCAGTGGCATCGATTGTTCCTCTACATCTCCCTCATGTTGAATCACAGCCGTGAAGTGGAGATGAAGCGGTGTATGTTGAATTTTATCAGAGCTCACGGCAATTTGCTGCCTGCACAGTATGAAATGCGTCTATACAGCATTGGAAACATGTACGTTCCTCAGAGTTTCTTGTTGTAACCTTCCCTATTTGACTACTGCCGGTGATGCGCATTATCTTTTAACCTGGTTCAGAATGCACATGTTGAGAACAACTTTAACACTTCAAGATTTCTTCCCAAACTTTTTACTACTTGGTTTCTTTTGTCCGTTCTTGTACTTCTTGTCCTGTCAAACTCACCATGTAACCAATTACTTTGGAGGGTACAGTGTTTTCATAACTGATGGAAACGATGACCAAAGTAAAACAACATGAAATAACTTGAGTTGGATGAAGACATATTTTGCTCATGCTTCAGGTTCATAATTAAAATTTAAAAAACCCCACATGTATATAGCAGGAAAGGGGAAAACTAAAAGAGCATCAAACGTCTCCTTTAAGTATCTTTAAGCCGTTAAAGCCAGCTGTTGGGTAAAAGAGAACAGTTTGAACACTTGTAAAGAAAAGGTTATGATGTTGATCTAATGTTTATCATTCCATCAGACATGAACAGCACTAAAAGGAACAATTTATTCACACATCGGGTGTGCTCTTAAAAAACTCCAAATATGCACTGGAGTGAGTGGTTGAGATTATAAAAGCCTAGGACATCATAAAATACACCAACACGTCTTTAAAATGTTTCTTTTTTGATGTTTCCTTTTTCTCCTGTAGAACAAGTGGTTGCAGGAGTGTTCCTGTTATTCCTCCTCAGACATGAACTGCATGAATATGAACATGCAACAATATACAAGTCACAAAGTCGCTTTCATGCTTCGATTGAAGAGCCAAGTGTCCGCGACAGAGCTGATCGTGAATAAGCTCCGATGACAACATCTTCCTCCAGCTGCATTCACCTGTTGATGTGACAATGCACTGAATTCCCACTCGGCATTGCCGCCTGAGTCACACACACGCACACACACGCACACACGCACACACACTCTAATTACATTACGGCAGCTTCCTGTAATGCTTCGCGCTGCCCAGAAACCAGGCTGAAAGATCATATTGTGTTAGAGGGTCAGAGGAAGGACAGGATCGCGCTAATTGGCATCTGTCAAGCATGTTGACTGAGTCATAGACTGTAAGTAAAGATGGACGACACGACGGCTCATCTTGACCCCCCCCCCCCTCCCCGGTGGCTGGCTGCAGAGACGGTTTCTGCCATTTTAGGTTGTTTTTTTTCATGCTGGTGTTTATCAAATACATGAGTGACAGTCGAGATTGACCGCCGTGTGTCGGCGGGACCATCGATACCGCAGCTCCACTCCGCTGTCACTACTGTCCAGACTTTGGCTCCAAATGAGCGCGACATGGCGGCGGCCATATCAAGATATATTTGATATATTTACAGTCTGCGGTTGACATTGTGACACACCGCTCGCTCTCCTCTCTTACCCCCATCAGGCAGTAATGAGAACCTACACAGCTCGTAGACTGGGGTGAAAGATAAAATATGGCCTGTACAGTACGCGGCAGAGTAAATGGCTGCAAAAGAAATAATCAGCTATCGCCCAACTGAGAATGTGTGTTATGGGAATTGGTTGAGTCCAGGTGGAATCCACTTCATGAAGTCACATTTCAACGGCTCCTTCTGGTTATCATGAGCCCCCAGTGTGTTTCTCAGTGTCCTCGTCTCAGTTAAGATACATGTGCGGCCTTATTCTCGCTGAGTCCAATGTAGCGGGAAATTACTTCCCAGTGTCATTTCATGACATGATAATAAAAATAGATGAAGTTTTTCACCGCTGCCCCGTGTGGCAGGTTGGTGAATAATCTGTTGACAACGGAGTGAGGCAGCGATTGTATCTCTCCTGTCTTCACATCCTTTGCCCTGTTCTTCTTTTTTCCTTGGCTAATTTCAGAAATGATTGGACAACTGCAGCAGGAACATGGACAGTACACACAGCACCGACTCCATAAATAATGCATTTTAAAGTATGGGAAATCATTCAAGGACGTACCAACCTACTCCATATTATATGATGTTATGAGTCATATTGACCAGTATAACTCCAGTGTGAGGAGCACTGCATGACAAAAAAAAGACTATGGATTGTGGACAGGTCCTGAATTTCAATGACTGAGAGATATTTGAACCCTCTGACCCGCTTTTTATCGAGGTGTGTGTGTGTGTCGGTGCCAGGTTGATGGTTAAACATTTGGTTCTGCTTCACCTGCCACGCCCATCAGTGTGTAAACTGTCACTCAGGCCTCCTACACACTGTTGTGTGTGTACAGCGCTCCGCTGCTCTCTATGTGCTGACGCATAGAGAAGCTCTGGTTTTCTTTATATTTGCTCACTGTATAGCTGCTGGACCCAAGGGCATATATGTTCCTTGTGTGCACAGATCAGACGGCACAGGGTGCAAGAGACTGTGCACACACTGCTATGTTTCCTCCTTTCAGAGTCAAATAGTTTCAGCTGCAATGCGTCTTCTTTGTTTCCGTGGAAATGACTTATTGATACGGTGAAAGAATCATTTGTAAGATTGTGTTTGTTTTCCGAACATGATATCGACCCCCACACTTGGTTTGGTCTGCCTTGTGTTTTTCCGGACGCAGATCCCTGTACTTGTACCAGATTGAAATTGAATGTGAACATAGACTGTACATAAAGACGGACAACACGACGGCTCGCATGTCATCTTGATGATGCTTCACTTTTGGCTGGTGGCCGTCTGCAGTGTAGGTCATAAGCCCCACCCCCTCCATGTTAGGGGATGGGACATGGACCAAACTAAATGATAAAAGTACAACTCAATTATATTTTTCCTAAATATAGTTTCTGTCATTGTAGATAGTTCTTGTGTCCAAGTGTTAATTTTTTCCCCCTAAGTTTGGTTTTAATTAATAATTTGATGCTATAAAAACGGGGGTGAAACTTCATGGTGCCATATTTCCAGGGCGGAGCACTGAACTGACGTAGCACACTCTGTCTCTGTCTCGGTCTGTCTGTGTCTGTCTCATCCACATGCACACACTCACACACACTCATTAACACACACTCCTGCACAGCCTCATAAACCACTGCAATGTATACGGTCGCGCTGTCCGGGGTCACGCAGCCTTCAGTCTAAACACAAGTGCCCTGGTTTATGTCCGATAAATCACACTCCCTTATTTTATTTTTTTTAATCACAAGCTTGCACAAGGTTACGCACACACACACACACACACACACACACACACACACACACACACACACACACACACACACACACCACCTGTCACTATCTGTGTGTGTAAGAGGAAGAGGCAGAGAGATTTTTTTTGGATGGCTAGAGTCATGGTTTCCAATCCGGGTCACTCAGTGTCAGTTAAAGTCTGCAGGGCCCCGAAACTGGGTCACTTTTCAGTCTGTGGTGAGTGTGTGTGTGTGTGTGTGTGTGTGTGTGTGTGTGTGTGTGTGTGTGTGTGTGTGTGTGTGTGTGTGTGTGTGTGTGTGTGTGTGTGTGTGTGTGTGTGTGTGTGTGTGTGTGTGTGTGTGTGTGTGTGTGTGTGTGTGTGTGTGTGTGTGTGTGTGTGTGTGTGTGCGTGCATGAAAAGTCCGGACATTTATGTCCCCCTTGCTCTACCAAAACCTAACAATTAATCTTTATTTGTGGTTAATTACAACTTAATACAACTTCAACACTTAGCTTGGCATGGTTTCTTTTTGGTTATAATGCAGTTATTTATCTATATATATATTTTTTTTCTAATAAAACATCCTATCGTTATCAACATAAATCGTCAAATGGTCAACAACCTACAGCCCAAAGTACGTCATAATAATGACTCATGACTGATCTATAAAGATCTTGTATATTAACCATTAATGAATGCTCCGATATGTTCAGCAGCTGATTTTGTCTCTCAGTTGTTTTCATGTTGAGCTTCTGCTGCTATAACATCTCTGCAACTTTTTCAAGTGGATGGAGAAGAATTCAGTGGCGCTTGCTGCAAACTCCTGTACGTATAAATGCAATCATAAATCACATGGCTTGTTTACACTGGACTTCAGTCTCCTGAAACTGTACAATTACAGTAGCTGCGATACTGACCTTTGAAGAATTGTTTTTCGCACTACAGCAGCTCTGAATTTGCACAGAAAACTTTGGTTAGAAGAAAAAAAAATCCAGCAGACTTGTTCAAGTTGTTCAGCCAAGAAGACGCTTGAATTCAGCTGAGCTGAGAGGAGGAAACAGAGAGAGGTACATTGTGTCCATACAAAGTGGTCAGCTCAGTGATGACTAAGCCAAGCCAATCCCCTGCCGCACACACACACACACACACACACACTTCACAGCGCTTCACATTCATGCTCCACCTCTCCCCGTCTCTCCGGAGTGTCCGATATATGGCTTACCGTAATGCGGGGTGGCAATGACTCATTGTGTGTGTGTGTGTGTGTGTGTGTGTGTGTGTGTGTGTGTGTGTGTGTGTGTGTGTGTGTGTGTGTGTGTGTGTGTGTGTGTGTGTGTGTGTGTGTGTGTGTGTGTGTGTGTGTGTGTGTGTGTGTGTGTGTGTGTGTCACAATCAGCCCCCATCATGTAAATCATTCCATTTTCAGGTGAAGACATGTTTTAGGTAACCGTACCTTTTCCTAAGTAGTAGTTATGGTTTAAGGTTGTGGTCATGGAGACACAACAGTGTGTGTGTGTGTGTGTGTGTGTGTGTGTGTGTGTGTGTGTGTGTGTGTGTGTGTGTGTGTGTGTGTGTGTGTGTGTGTGTGTGTGTGTGTGTGTGTGTGTGTGTGTGTGTGTGTGTGTGTGTGTGTGTGTGTGTGTGTGTGTGTGTGTGTGTGTCCCATTCTCCTTGTATGAGGTGTGTTTGCAAGCATCTGGCTGAGAAGAAGTGTGAGGGAGGAGTGTGTCCCATTTTGCCAGAAAATCTCTGAGCCGCTGTTGAGAACACAGAACATCTGGATCAGGGAGGAACGCTGTGTGTGTGTGAGCGTGTGTGTGTGTGTCTGTGAAAGGGAGGGAGTGTGCCAAACATATCAATCAGACTCACATCTGGTGCGCACACAAAACCCAGCTGGGCGCACATGAGTTCATGCCGTCCTAACACCGATTATATGAAGTGGATACATGAAGGCATTTTGAACCTCGTAACACGTCGGACACATGCAACTGAACTTGTGCGATATTAATCGCGCGAGTAAACAAAACAAAAATTAAATTTTTCCACATTCAGACCGTCGCCTCTTCAGGCCCCGCTTCCTGCGTCCGTTGTTTGAAACGGAGCGGAGAGGAGACGCAGGAAGCGGAGACGAAGGGAGGTCAGCTTGGGTGAACGAACTCAAAAAGCCAACGACGACATAACTCCGTACGATCGTCAGTCGTCCGTCCCTGCCGCCGTCTCCTCTGTAACGGCTGGCTGCGGAAACTCAAACACTGGACCGGGAACAACTATGTGTGTTTTGGCTGCGGGCCTCGTGTTTGTGTAGTCTAACGCTGAGGTGCTTATGAGTTTTGCGTGGGCCTGTGACGAGAGCGGGATTCCATTCGTTGCCGTTGATTTATTTTGATGTATTTTGATGTTTGGCCCGACCGCCAAACCTCCCCCCTCCCACTCGGCCTGTTTTTATTTCTCTCGTCATTTTTTTTTAATTATTTCCGCGCAGATGGTTCTTGTTGTGTCGGGGGTGAAGTCACAACTATGCAAAGGGCTGTGCATGCTGCATGCTGGGTAACGTCTCCACCCAAAATGTGTCTCCGCGCAGACTCCATCAAGGAGCGTTTACTACCAGTTGTTTTCACTGGCGTTGTCACGTCAGTCTGACTCGGGTCACATTTTAACGTCCTGTCGCCAATGACACACGTGTGGGGTTGTTTTTTATCGCCTGTGTTTCTGAGCGAGGACAATAACTCAAAACAACGAATGAAAAGAAACGCTGTCCTCCACATTAGCATTGAGAACATTTCTGTACACGTTAGTGGTTTGCTGTGTGCGTAATCCATTAAAGGAATAGTTTCACATTTTGGGGAATCGCAGTAAGCATCTCCACCAGCAACTGAAAACTCTGTAATCAACATTGTATTTCGCTATAGATAAGATCAACTCTATTGATCCTGCGCCGCGGGAAAAAAGTCTAAAAGAGGCAGACAATCTTTATCTTCCGAGTCTGTTTTCCCTCTAAACTTCGCACCGAACCACGTGACCGCCTCTTATTTCGAAACGTTCTCCAGATGCATTCTGTGTCAAAGATTCCTCGGAATCTACTCTCACATATTTTAACGATATTTGGAAACTTTATTGCCATGAGAATGAGCACCATGTGTTACTATTGGTTCCTTGATGTGCCCGTCTGTTTTTGTCCTCATCCTTGATGTCCCCCACGTGTTTCCAATTTGCTATATGACTTTCTGTTAGGAGAAAAAATAACTCGGTGGGCACAGGTGACACATTTTCTCACCTCATTTCTTTGTTCCTGCACTTCGGTCAATGATATTGTTCTTGTTCTCGTGCCATCGGCTCACATTGCTTCATGTCTTTCCCACCGTGGCCTGGCATCAGATGCCAGTCCTATTCCCTCACTCCTGCTCCTCCTCTCCTGAGGCCCCAAAACCATATGAGGGCAGGTAGCGGGCATCTTGTATTCCCCCCATCCCACTCCTCCTTTCCCAACCCTGCCCCCATAACTCCCCCTTCTGCCTCCCTTGTGGGGGTGTTACACACCAGCTTGCTTTAACCCATTAACACACACACACACACACACACACACACAGTAGTACCGGTGCCAACCAGGTGCCAGTCATTTGGCGCTTTGCCCAGTAATGACTGGCACAAACCTCGACATGTGTGCAGATCTCACTGCAGATGGGGCCTGTATGTATTTGTGTGTGTGTGTGTGCGCGTGTGCGTGCGTGTGTGTGTGTGTGTGAGGGGCATGCCTGTGGACACATGCCTCACACGCCAGGAGAATGAGTGAGTCACTTGAGCTGTTTCATTTGAATACTCTGCATTACACACACAGCTGTGTGTGTGTGTGTGTGTGTGTGTGTGTGTGTGTGTGTGTGTGTGTGTGTGTGTGTGTGTGTGTGTGTGTGTGTGTGTGTGTGTGTGTGTGTGTGTGTGTGTGTGTGTGTGTGTGTGTGTGTTTGCACACGCTTCCGGCACACAAGCCTTTGGCACAAATTACCAGCAACAGCAGTGATTAAGAGAAGTGACGAGTCTGTGTATGTGTGTGTGTATATATATATATTTGCTTTTAAACGCTGACCTGTGTGTAGAGCAGCAGAGCGAAGGTTTCCTCTCTTCAGGACGGAGCACACAGCCTTACATATGGATATTACATGTCTGAGGTGTAATATTTATGTCGTTTCACACCCTGTTGTAGCCCGGATGCCAATTTATGGAGCAAGCAGATGGTAAGAAAATCATAAACGCATATAGTTCATTTTTACCCAGATTAACCAAAAGACATATGGAGGAGTTGCGTTTTTCATAAATATTTCTTTCTTCCCTCCACAGATTTTAATTTCTTGACAGTTTTTCACTGTTGCTGTATTAAAAAAAGTATTTTGGTCTAATTTGCTTGGTGAGCTTGGCAGTGGTTGGTGTTTTTAATATGGCGGATTTAAGAATTGAAGCTCAGAGGATTGGAAGGATGTAGAGGAGCTGGAGGTGCAGTTAACTCGGACTTGACGAGCAGGGAGGAGGCAGAGCAGAGGAGAGATGGGTTTTTGAATCTATTGAATCTGTGTTGATTATTATTTTTTTGTTTTGTTTTTGTTCGCCACATCTCACATGGAGGGAGGGGTGTGGAGGAACGAAAACAGTAATTATCATATTTAAGCAGGTCATGCTTTGATGGCGTCATGTTTCATTATGCTCGAAAATTAGCATCGCTAAACAGGCCAGAGGGCTGAACGGTCTAATTAAGTAGCAGAGGGACGAGTGTGTGTGTGTGTGTGTGTGTGTGTGTGTGTGTGTGTGTGTGTGTGTGTGTGTGTGTGTGTGTGTGTGTGTGTGTGTGTGTGTGTGTGTGTGTGTGTGTGTGTGTGTGTGTGTGTGTGTGTGTGTGTGTGTGTGTGTGTGTGTGTGTGTGCGATCAGTATTCACTCTGAATTCTTCATGTTTCTTGGGGAGATGAAAGCATTGCTCTATGCTTTGTGTTCACGTTCTTCCTGTGTGCTTTTTAATTTTTTTATTTTACAGCCTCAATTCTGTGAATGAATCATTGGAGCGTCATGGCGTCAAGTGTTTCTGGCGCTCACGTACCGACCGCCTTGTTAGGGATGATTACTGCATAACGAGCTTGAGCTGATCAATAAAAAAATCCATCCTACTTCATAATCCTGCATGACCACGCATCTTCTGTGTCTCTCTCTCTCAGCTGCCAGTTGTTTCAAATTATAGCCGAGCGCTGCTGCGTTTAATGAGCTTTTGCGAGTCTCATTGGTGAGTTGAGAGGCAAAACGAATGTTGCTGAGTAAAGTTTTATTTGAGACCTGTGGTCCTTTTGTGTCTCTGCCGCAGTACCAGGGAGCACGTGACCCCGGAGATGAACAAGCTTCGTCAGAGCCTGCGGAGGAAGAAGCCCACCTACGTGCCAGAGGCCAGCAGACCGCACCAGTGGCAGGCCGACGAGGAGGCTGTGCGCAAGGGCAAATGTAACTTCGCCGTCCGGGTGAGTTCTGGTCGAGTGCTGGTCCACTCGTGACCAGTAAAAACATATATTTCCTTTATGGGGAAAAGTTTCATGAATGTCAGAAGGCAGGCTGACAAGATCAACTTTCCTCCTTATGACTCAAATAAATAAATCTCTTATCGGTAAATGGAAGTTTCCTGGGTTGGGGCCTGGCCCACCGTACGTCCACCATAACTCACATCAACTATAACCGGTGCACTGGATGGATCCTCATTTATTCAGCGCCTCGTCCTCGGACACTATGGGCGAAGAGCGAACTCAAAAGGCGGCGTGAGGACGAGGCCGTTAGGATGCTTGGTTTACAACTCGTACGACCCGAGGGAAAGTTGAGGAATCGGTGCAACTTTTCTCATCTCTGTGCCAAAGGACGAGCCGCAAGCTGGTGAAGCCTTTGTCCACGGGTAAAGATCAAAATAAGCCCTGATAAGATAAAGCCATCTTAGCTGTTTTTTCCCCCAGCTTCCAAAGACATGCAGATTGGGGGTTGGGTTCATTGGAGACTCTAAATGCAGAAGAGGCCTTATTAATGGCCCAGTTTACCGACAACCTGCGCTCATCTCTGTCGCTGAGAGTCAAGGTGATTTGTTGAGGAGCCGGACGGACGATGGCGGTGACGGCGATGGGGGGCAGAGAGGGAGGGGTGACGACCGAGGTGGAGTTACGGATTAAGGAGACCACAGGAAATGACGGGATGAGGGGGGAGGGCGCGCAGCAGGGGACGGCGAGACATTGTGAGATATGAAATGGGAAAGTGGGAGATGTTGGAGTGGATAAGAGAGGCAACGAGAAGGCGGGATGGGCCGAACCGGAAGAAAAAGGAAAAAACGAGGCAGAGAAAGAGAACAAAGGCAGAGGTGGGTGCAAGAAAAGGCTGAGTGTGCTTGTGAGGCAGGCTCATGGAAAATGGTCCTGATGGTGATGCTGCACAGTGAGCGATGAGATTCACCGTGAAGGGGAGTCTTCATTGTTTCCATTTCCCCCCCTCGCTACGGTGTTCCTCACTTCTCTGCTGTTTTTTCAGATGTATTCACGAGTCATTCAGTATTAATGCCTCTCCGAGAGCTGCTGGGCTGAACCGGAAGAAAAGAAAACTGCGATTCTACTGGGTTACTAACAGATTTGAAGTGTCTTTCGTAAACCAGTCAGCCAGTTGGCTGTAGTAGCCCGTGGCTGGGTTTCCCAGTTTACGTCCAATAGTATAATAACCGCCGCTAAGGAGGTCATGTTTTCACCCCCGCCCGTTTGTTGATTCGTGTGTTCGTCAGCAGGATTATTAAACAGATTTTTAACGAACACTTTATGGACGGATGGGCCATGGGCCAGTGGATCCGGACAAAGGGGCGGATCCAGGAATATGTATCACTTTCTTTAACATTGCGTCATGGGGTGTTTATTTCATTTTCTCTTTATTGTAACCGATTTCCCACAGAGTAATTAGTTGATCTTGATGAAATGAATGTAATATAAATCTGGATCTAGTCTGATTAAAATGTGGTTTCACAGGGGGGCTTTTGGGCCTTGCCGGAGGTACAGTATGTGCTTCTAGTTTTTAGAGTTTCTAGAGCATTTGTATGCGGCGATCTCTCGTACATTTCCAGAACTACCACACTCGAGGTATTTCAATCTCCCCGAAAACTCAGTGCCCACCTACAAACCCTGCCTCCTCTCTCCTCCTCACACTTGGCTCCTGCAGCGTTAATTGTGTCCCCGTTGGCTTTCCGTACGCCACCGAGCACGACACTGGAGAGCCAACAAAAGGGGATGCGACGCTATAAATGACTCCCGTCCTCTTCTCTCTCTCTCTCTCTCTCTCTCCCGCCCCCGTTATCGGCAGCAACATGCGGCTGTAAATCCAGTATGGATGCCTATTAGCAGCCCCTCGCCTGTCAATTTCATAGCACTTATAGGAAATACTGATAAAGACTAATGAGGGCTTTGGGGTCGCTGTTATGTCTCCGTGTCTCTAGAGTGTTCTCTCAAAACATCGGAACAATGAAATAGAAAAATGCAATAACCGTCAAACATCTGTTTGGTTCTGGCTTATTAATGTCTCTTTTCCTTTTCTCTGCAGTACCTGGGGTTGGTGGAGGTGGAGGAGTCCAGGGGGATGCATGTGTGCGAGGAGGCGGTGAAGAAGCTAAAAGTTGTATGTATCTCACACACACGCACACACACACACACACACATGCACGCACACACGCACACACACACACACACACGCACATTACTGCTACAGAACTAGAGGTCCTTTTTTAAAATGTACAGGCAGTTACAAACACTCACCTCAAGGATCGACATACTTCGCAAGAGCTTTTTACAGTCAGAACCCAGTTGCGCAAAGCTCATGCACCTAGGTATCGACTAAAGGAATACACACACACACACACACACACACACACACACACACACACACACAGATGCATGTTCACGGTCAATACACTCTTTCTTTTCTTTACCACTTTAATCTCCCACATTGCCCTCCCCGGTGGGCCTCATTCCATATCTGTCGGCCTGTCTCCTCATCGGTCGTCCTCCGTCTGATCCTGCTACGCCCAAGAGAGCGGAAAATCAGATCTGGGCTAAGACACACACACACAGACACACACACACACACACACGTGTATAAGTACACGTACACAACACAACAAACAGTTTCCCCCCTTGGGAAGCTGTCCTGGTACAGGGAGCGTGTGAACAGAGTGACAGACTGACCAGTGACAGGCTGCCACACACACACACACACACACACAGACACTCGGCTTTCGTCACTTTCTTCACATCTGCAGCTCCACCATGGCTTTTTTTTCTAGATGCAATCAGGATCCAATTGGACGATTAAATGAAAATCAGAGTAGCGGATTTTCCGCATCCGACGGACAATCAGTCTAAACGTGATTCCACTTTTGTCCGAAAATCTCAGGGGGGGAATCTTGTTAAAACGATCGGAATCAAAGTCCAACGCCTCCTGGCATTCATTCAAGTGTCCGTTTTGTTTCATTTGTTCCTGTCTTGTCATTGTCGCTGCTGGATCAACGCTCTTGCTTACCGCCTTCCATCTTTCTCTCCGCACTGCAGTTGCATGCGCTGAAAACTTTTTCTTTTGATTCTGCCCTTCGCCTCCACGTCCTCTTTTAGCTTTCGTCTCCATCCTCCAGCCCTTTTCCCTTCTGCTACTCTTTTTGTCTCCTCTCCTCCACTCTCAGTCCCCTCTCGCTTCCTCTTGGTGGGATTATGCAAAAATGGAGGCTTCAAAGCCATTTCCTGCAGTGCTCCGGCTCTTTGTTTCCCTTATT
This sequence comes from Scophthalmus maximus, assembly GCF_022379125.1. NCBI lineage: Eukaryota > Metazoa > Chordata > Actinopteri > Pleuronectiformes > Scophthalmidae > Scophthalmus > Scophthalmus maximus. The sequence continues at coordinate 20,406,498 of NC_061525.1, forward strand.
CACACACACACACACACACACACTCACACACACACTCTCATGGAGTAGTTGTTTTTTTCATCCCATGTATTTTTAGCAGGGTCCATGCTGAGTGTGTTATGAGCTCTGCCCGGTGTCCTCCTCTGGAGAAATGACTCCCAGTGGCCAGCTGGCACAGTTCCGCTCTTAACCCGCCGCTACCTCATTTGCTTTGTAAGGGTGTAATGATCGCCTTACGTGACCAACAGATAAAAGGAGCAGAAGAGGCCCCCTTCAGTGATAATAGCTCGTTGATGGCACCTCTGCGAGAGCCACCCGGGAGGACCCGGCGGCGAAAAATGGGCAAACGACTGAAGTGCATTCACCATGCAACACGGCCACTTGCCTCTTACGGTTATAAATGATTTACCTTCTCGAATTTTCTGTCCCTACAGAGTGGGAAGAAGACGGTGAAGGCACTGCTGTGGGTTTCAGCCGATGGACTCAGGGTGGTCGATGAAAAAACTAAGGTAAGAAAACAATTTCTCCTTTGTCAACCTCACCGCCCTCTCGGCAACGTAGTAAGAGGTGGGCAGATTTGTGTCTCACACTCATTTTCTCTTCAAACAGTGTTTGCAGGTCTTGGCTTGGCGTCTCTCTGTCACGTGTATGTCTTCTGACTTTATATATATTCTCATATTCCGCCGCAAGACGCGGAAACTTTTTCCATCCTCAAAACCCACAACAGCCTCTCTCTGTCCCCGTGGGATGATGACACCACCTCAGGGCGGACAGCGGACGGAGATACCATGCATCCACCGTCATGATGCGTCCCAGCTTGTGCGTGTGTGCGTGTGTGGGGTGAGGGGTTAGAGTTCTGACATATGTGACTCACGGTTGCTTGCTGAAGGTGCCTAGTGGGGGAGGGAGGATCAAGTAAACACAGACGCACGTGTGCACTTGGGGAGTGTCAGGCGGCTCGGGAGGCCTCCTGTGGTTCTGTTGAAAGAGGAGCTGAATAAAGAGCCGTACAGAAGAGAGGAGAAAGGGAGAGAGAGAGGGAGAGAGAGAGCAGGCCCAGAGGAGCAGCAACAATTTATCTAACATGGATTTTCAGCCACAGTTTCCAAGTGACTTGGCCGAGACGTAACCGCCTGTTGGGTTAAAATTGTTCTTTTAAATTTCTTTCATAACTTTTTAACCCCAGATATTTTTTCAGGAGTCGGTATGGCGCTTAAAGACAGAGCCCCAGCAAACATAGGGAAAGTTGATGTTGCTTAGGTGTTAGCCATAACGCTCCTGCCTTCACGTATGAATCAGCAAACCTTTCACTGGATACCACCCACTCAGCCATTATTCAAAGGTCTTCCTTCAGTCTGTGAGTGTACAGCTCACGCGGGTTAGTGTGTGTGTGTGTGTGTGTGTGTATGTGTGTGTGTGTGTGTGTTTGAGCTCTGCGTGGCCTTCGTGATGCATCGATAGAAAGAAACGGTAAAGAATTTTCTTTTCCCGGTTCAGCGGTTTTTCTGCGCCCGGGGCGGAGAGGCTCGAGTCACATGCTTCTGTGCTGCATTCATCCTTTCAGGGATGCAAGGACATGATCACCCCTTCCCACACACACACACAGCTCCCACACATCAATATGCAGTATTATGTCTTTCACTGAACTCAGAGTAACTTACTGTACCAGTGAGGAGGAACACACACACACACACACACACACACACACGGCCCTCGGCTCAGCCTCTCACCTCAGTACCAGCATCCCCCCTTCAATCACTAATTGGCGCACAATGAATGGACTGTTATTCCTCCACCTCTTTCCCCCCTCACATCCCTCCTTCTCTTTCTCCTCCTTTCCCGTCCTCGTCCTCCCTCGCTCTCCCTCCATCCTCGTTCTCCCCGCTCTCTTTTGTTCGTCGCCGACACTGGAGGAGAGAGGAAGGAAGTGCACGGACGAGTGTGTGAATACCTCTCTCTCTCTTTCTTCCCCTTTCTTCTGCCTCTCGGCGCTTGTTTTCTCCTTCTCTCTCGGTTTTCTGTGAGTCGAAGAGGTGAGCCGGGGGCCCCCTTTCATGTGCACAGAGAAGGAGGAGGGCCCCCCCCCCCCACTCTTGGTTTCCTCTATAGCGTCTATAGACAGTGAGACAGCCTGAATGACCCTTTTGTAGAAAGAAGAGCAAGTAGTGGAAATATCTCAGAGGTGAGCTGACGGCTCAGGGTCGTTAGTCTGCAGTCACTTTCTTTTCTGTCACTGGCGGGTGTGTAAATAGGCTCGAGTGAGAAGAGACTTTCCTTGGGTTAAAAGGCATTTGTCAAGTCTCCAACCTGGTGTCCTCAGTATTAAATACTCTCATTAAAAACACACACACACACACACATGGGTCATGTTATCGACCGAGGGCTCGAGTGGGGATTGTTGATGACGTTATTGTATCGGCGACTCCCATTTTAGCCTCGACAGGTTGTATCCATTTTTATAGGTCATTCGTTGAAAATCAGGGACTGGTCCTTGATCCGAGAGTTAAAATTGTGGGTGTGGCTCCTTGCCTGATTAAAGATAAGATGACATCCAGAAAAAGTGAAGACGACGGTACGGCACGAGGGCCTTTTGCAGCGGAGTGGAGTCGTGCGTCGGATGGGGCGTCGCCACCGCTGGCGAACCGCTGGCGAACCGCTGGCGGCAGCTCGGGAGGAGTGTGGAGAGGATCCCACAGGAGAGAAATGCCGCCTGATATCGTCTAGTTGCTTGTCGTGCTCCACGTGGGGGAGAATGTCAGACGTGATTTGTTGCAAATCGACAGCACCTGTGGAAACAACTCCGTAAAGAGCCGTTCCATCCGATTCTCTCTGAGCCTCTGTGTGTCTTTCTGCTCTCCCAGGACCTCATCGTGGACCAGACCATAGAGAAGGTGTCCTTCTGCGCTCCGGACCGGAACTATGACAAGGCCTTCTCCTACATCTGCCGAGACGGGACCACCAGACGGTGGATGTGCCACTGCTTCATGGCTCTGAAAGACTCGGTGAGAGGACGAGGAACCTTTCCATCTCGATGGACGGGCAATCTCAGTGCAATCTCTTATTCAGCCTTTCTTCGACTGATTACCATATTCTAAGATTGTGGTTTATGAGAAATGGTGTTCAAGCGAATAACAAAAATAGATCAGATCCGTCTCCAAGCTCTTATCTCAACAAAAGGAGCGGACCACAGGCAGCGGTTCCAAGGCTGCATTCTTCTAGTTATTTATATAATTAAGGTCACTGGGATTTTGAATGAGGTTTTCCTGCTCCTGGAAGAGGAACTGGGAGTTGTTGTTGTTTTTCCCCCCAAAATTTCCAACCAAGATATTTTTGTTTACTTATGTTACTTGTTTACAAATAAACAAAAGAAGAAGAGAGAAAAAAAAGTATGTTTGTTTTAAATCAGTGTGGTATTTATAAGTGGTTAAGATGATAAATGAAATGACTATCTATAATTTTAATAATCAATTATTTATCCAATATATCTTCGTGGTTAGGCTTCTGAAATGTGAGGATATTTTTCTACAGTTTTTTATAAGATTATGAAAAGCTGTAGGTTTTAGAATGGCAAAAAAATAAAACAGGAATCCTCATCTTGTCCCTGCTTTTGTATATATCACACTTTAACCGGTTAATCAAGATAATTGCTAATTATAACACTCAGCAGCTTCAGACGTAGTTAAAATGTTCAACCCACGCAAACATCAAGTACAATCTGCCCTGCATGTATAATTTAATATAATTCGGCAAGTGCAGCTGTGGTTAACGATATGAATGGAATGAAGTCATCGTTTCTGACTTTTCCGTAGCTTTTGATTTTTATTCAACTGTCCTTGGGATGATGTTGTGGTTTCGACCCCGATCGTGGTCTCATCGGCTTAGACTCTAGAATTGGATTATTAATGTGGACGGAAGAGAGGGTAGCACAGACCTGCGGGGATTAGGAGTGAGGATTAGACAGAAGCCCCTGGAGTCATCTGTCCATCTCTGTGTCTCTCTGTTTTCAGGGCACACACTCGCCATATCTCGGGAACGTGACAGTTGGCAGTGGGTGGGGCTGATGGGGAAGTAGAAGGAGGAAAGCTGGTTGGAATTAGTTGCGTTCAGGGGCACAGGGCAGGAGCTCATGTTGATGTTTGACAACAGGAGAGATTTGAGGTTAAGAATTTGCGCTGTAATCGCTTCTGTGACATGTTATGACCTTGATTTTGAGTTTGTCATGAAGAACGATCACATACAGCATAAAAACACCTCTGTAAAATTAGAAACATTGAGTAGAGTTTATCCTGCAGACTGCTCAAAGTGTGAAAACGCCTAATTATCTTTTCAGGAAACAATGTGAAAACGATCAAGGGTCATATATGGGTAAATATATAGCTATATATATATAAATTATATAAATATATATAAGTTTTTTTGGTTTTTTTTACTTCACCAGGGGGAGAGACTGAGCCACGCAGTCGGCTGTGCCTTCGCCGCCTGTCTGGAGAGGAAGCAGCGCCGCGAGAAGGAGTGCGGCGTGACGGCGTCCTTCGATGCCAGCCGCACCTCGTTCGTCCGCGAGGGCTCCTTCCGCACAAACTCCGCCTGCAGCCAGCAGTGCAGCAGCAGCGAGCGGGATGACAAACTTCAGGACAAGAAGAAAGGTACAAGGATTATTTCTGAGAATTCACAGTTTGTCAAACGTCTACCTCACTAAATAAAGTCGGAGATATATTGTATTTATAGATTGTACCCCTAAACTATACCTTTGCAACTCCCGCTCCTCCAGACCAGCCCACTGGCATCCCAGCCCTCCCACCTGGCACCGCCTCCCCACCCGAGGGCACGGCGTCCCCCATGGACCGTCCGGAACCAGGCGGGCCGCACGCCATCCCTCGACGTCACGCGCCCATCGAGCAGCTGGTGCGCCAGGGCTCATTCCGGGGATTCCCGGCACTCAGCGGGAAAAACTCTCCCTTCAAGAGGCAGCTGTCGCTCCGCCTCAACGACCTGCCATCCACCCTGCAGCGCAAGACCGACTTCCAGACCAAAAACCCCGGTGAGTTGAGAGGTTGTTGAAGTCAGACTCACAGTGCCTCCTCTTCATCTGCTGTTTACTGGGGTCAGAAGGTCGCAACCTATAGCTGCTCTGACCCGTTTGCAAAAAGAAAACACTCATCTGTCCTTTTGGTTGTTGAAATTGCAGAATGTAAAAGAGTGAGGGTTGGGTACTGTGAAAAAGGGGAGTGTTTTGTTTCAAATTTCTAACGTCTAAACGTTTTCTCAACCCAGATTCATAACTCATTTCAGCCTTCCCTTGTGTAAAATAAAAAAAAAGTGATAAGATAGATTTTCTGGCATCTGTGGTGGGGGCAACTATAATTAGAGGGCATGTGTGTATTCAGAAGATACCACGGGGAAAATTGGGTTTTATTACAGTTGCTCCAACCAGGAACAGAAATATATACAGACCTAAAATCATAATAAAAATGAAATATACAAAGGAAATAATAATAACAGGTTTTCTCTGGCTTCCCTCAACAGTCTAATGTGTGATTTTTGTCGCAGTGCAAAAACGATTGATATAATAAGGTACACTAAAGGCTATTGAATTCTTCATTCACTTATTATTCGTGGTAAAACAAATGATACCAATTCATTTTGATGTCCGGATGGATGTCAGTATGGTTTTTAATTTAAGTTGCCCTGAAATGCCAAGAACTGATTTTTTTTACCCAGCTTGTAGATCGTATTTGAACAATAAATCAAACACTCGGAAATGGACTGAAATGCAGGTTTCAAAGACACTTTTACTTGACTCAAAGTTTTTCGTGGGATATCTGGTAAAAAAAAAAAAAAAAAAAAAGTGTGACATCACTGACAAATGTCTGAAGAGATGTAAATAATCATATTACAGGATAAACCTTCAGCGCATCTCAGATGCATTAATGCTCATGTTGTCATGCAGACGAGTCGTAGTTCTTCACTTTAGATCCATCGAATGAGGCCCCGAAGATAAAAAATCAGGCATGTGAAGTGCTATTAGCAACAGCACTGATGGCTGTTGCCTGTGCGACTCTGAGAGCTCTTGGCTTTTTACTCTAATTATTAATAACTGACTCACCCCTCACAGGTTGATGTACAAACACACGCTCACAGGAACACTCACATGTACAGTAGACACACCCGCTCGGTGAGGTGCCACAGGATCAGAGTGCTCGGTCGCGAGGCTGATTACAGTCATTAGGAGAGATGAGAGAGTTGACTCGGATGCTCCTCTGACTGGAATACTAAGCCGCAACATCCACCTCCCGCTCTCACTCCGTTTCTCATATTCGCTCCTTTCATTTCCGCCTGTTATTCTCCAATGAAGGTTAGTGTGTGTGTGTGTGTGTGTATCAAGCGGTCGTGGATTTGGTGAAAGGTTGAATTCCTTAATGCACAGAACTCTCCCACGGATTAACACACACACACACACACACACACACACACACGGACACGGACACACAGATGTGTGACACTGAGCAGTAGCAGCCAATTCCGCTGCCTCCGTGCTCCCTTGTGACCCCCGAACAATTGTTGTATTGATTTGTGCGGTCAATCATCTGTCCTGGTTAGCCTTCAGAAATCTTTCTGCCAGCCTTTAAACCTACCACTGCACCGAGTGTATAATACACACACGCACACACACACACACACAGACACACACACACACACACACAGACATATAGGCACACGTGTGAAGTGCTTGCTCCGAGTGCCTCTGAACTCTGTGGGACATTGACAAGGAAAAGGAGAGAGAGGGATCACAGCCAGGCTCAGCAGAACAAAGCACAGAGCCATCTACAAAGAGAGAGGCCTTCCACATGCCTGCAGCGCCCTCTGCTCCCTCCAATATATTTCAAGGCCTGTAGCTGTAGAATGCGCACAGATGAGAGAGATGTGCTTTTATTTAAAATGAGTGGGCTTCGAATCGCACTGCCGTAGCACTTGGGGTTTGACCCGCAATGGGCCCATCTATGGTAAACACGTCTTCACTTGAGTCCCACTCCTCTATATGTTCATCCTTCTGCAATGTGCATAGTATTAAACGGTACTACGGTGTCACATAAGTCATCAAACTCCCTCTTTGTCGAGGGTTCTGGGCCGCTGAATGTGGCGAAAACAGGAAGGATGAGGGAGTGGAGGAGAGGAGGAGTCCGGAAAGGAGTAAACAAAAAATCCGTCATCTCTGGTTGTGAAGAGAGACTAGGGGAAGAGGAGCGGAGAATTGGATATCATATCTATTTATAGCCGCAGTCTGCAGAAGAGATTTAAAGCTGTAGTCGCAACCAAAGTCAGAAGGGAACATTATGCCACTTCATCCCTCGCCGGTAGGATCAGTTACGCTTTAAAAACATGGATAATTTAAGCCCAATTCACCTGTGTCTGAGTCGTCCCAGTGCACAAAACGCACACGACAATGATACCACCGAATGGGGTCGGGTAGTTCATTGGCCTTCACAGTTCTGCTATACTTATACAGTATGTATGAACATTTTATTTTCAAAAACAAGGTCCCGATTAGCACAATGTAACATTTATCTTTTTTTTTAAGCATTATCAGCCAGCATCAAAGTCCTATTCATTTTCTATCTTCTTTAGTTTCATTTCTTTGGGGTCTGTTACACAAATGAATAATTTATTTTCTCTCTGTTTGTTTCCCATTCTACCGAATCCCATTCCATCTCTTCCTTTTCATTCTTCTCCTCACCGCCTTTGTCCCTTCCCTCTTTCCCCACATCCCTCTGCGCTCCTCTTTCTTGGTGATACCAGAGATGGATATGGGGTTGCCAGGTGAGGGAGACAGTAGTATCAATGCCCTGTGTTGCCAGATCAACACATCCTTCACTAATCCATCGGACGAGCTCTTCTCCAACCCCTCTATGTCTGCGAATGGCCCTCCAGCCTGCACTGGGCCCCCTGCTCTGCCCCCTCCCCCCGCACCGATGCAGGGTAAGAAATACTGCATCAGATCAACAATAGCGTTGAACTATCGTCAGTAGTGAGAAAATTATTGCACTAAATCCTTTTTATTTCATCCCACTAGCCACCTCTTCCTGGGTTCAGCCGGAGCCTCCGCTCCACTCTCCTCCTCCACTGTCCGTGGCGATGCATATGCAGAGTGGACACAGACGAACACCGTCCGAGGCAGAGCGATGGCTGGAGGAGGTCTCCAAGGCCGTCTTGGCTCAACAGACTCCTCCCCCAGGTCCAACCATCCCCTTCATCCCTGGACCACCCACAGTTTCAAGTCATCAGATGTCCAGTCAGGCAGCCATATTAGCTGCTCCTGTGTCCACTGTCTCCATGTCCCTGGGCGCCATGTCCAAACCCCTCGTCTCAGGCCCCTCTGGCCTCTTTAGTCAGGCCCCAATGCCCCTTCCACCCATGTCTATACCATCAATTCCTCTTATACCAGGCCCTCCAGTGTCAGGACCCCCTATGTCTCTTCCCTCCATGTCCATCCCCACGATGTCCGGTCCAAGCATGTCTGGGGCCCCCATGATCCAACCGTCTCTGCCTGGGCCCCCAGGCTCTCTTCCAAGCTCAATGCAGCCCTTCCCCTTGGCTTTCGATGTTACTCCGGCCCCTGTGGGAATGTTTGCCAATCAGCCTGTCCAGCCAGCATTTGTGCCCATGCAGACCTACATGCCGGGCCTGGCCAGCAGTATGACCTACCCCAACGCCAGTGTGCCTGTAGTGGGGATCACGCCGTCGCAAATGGTGGCAAATGTCTTCTGCACAGCCACAGGCTCATCAGGTGCAGGTGGAGCCATAGGTTCGGCTGGAGGGGGACCCAAAGTGGGGGCACTCGGAACAGGAGGCCAGCACCATTGTTATCCAGGTGCCCCTGGTGTAGTCGGGTCCACTGCAGGATTTTCTACCCCACCTTTCTCTTCCACGCCGCCATTATCAACGGCCATTAATGGCCTCCCACCACATAGCAGCGCCATGATGGCCCTCCATAATGGGACCTCCAGCAGTGGCGGCAATTGTGGCAGCAGTAGCAGCTGGCCACCAGAGGGCAGCCAGCTAACAGCTCCAGTGGCCAGCGTGTCCCAAGATGATGATCGTTTTGAGGCCAAGTGGGCAGCACTGGAGACCAAACCAGTGCCTCAGCAACCGGGAAACAAGGCGCCAGCTGCAGCGGCCAACCCATTTTCCAACAATCTGCAAAAGACGTTTGAGATTGAGCTCTAAGACAGGCTGGGTGCCCCGAAGCTGTAGCGCTAGCCCTGGAGTTAAAGCCTGTGGAAGCCAGGAACTAATTCCAGGATCTCTGCTTAGAATGGGATGAAGGTCCCTACCGTTGGTCTAGCATCTGACCTGTGGCAGCCTAGCAACTTGTTAAAATCTCTCATGGGAGTCAGTATTATAATGATATTAATTGCTTTCTTTGCACTCCCATGAGAGCTTGGGAGAGAGTCGGCAGGATGCTAGGCTGCCATCGGAGGATCAGGCACCGGACTTGATGGACTGAATCCTTCAGCTCCACCCGCTACCACCACTCTCCCACGCTTTCACCACTCCATTCGGGCTTTACTGAATGTGCTGCAGGTCCCTGGTTGGACTGTACGTGCCCCTTTGAGAACATTGGTGGGGGGGGGGCACAGTTCAATTGTTTCTTTCTTAAAAAAGGGGACTCACTCAGATGCATTCCAGTCCCATGAGATGTTTTTGGCAGTTTTGTTTCTGATGGAGATTCTGGTGGAGAAACAGTGTACATGGCTACACTACAAGATGTGGCGTGAAGCAGATGATTCATTTGTTGATTAATGATCAGACTGTTGCTGATCTTAGCCAAGTTTGGAGACCTGCAAGGACTAGCCAATGATGAATGACCTGACCCTACTAACCCAAAAGGACATACTTACCAAGTAGAGATTTATGGCCAAAATTATTTTATTTATTGTATTTTTTATTTTATTTTAACAATATATACTTTAAAATGTTTCGGGAGCGCGTTGTTTAAAAAAAAAAAAATCCCCCATATTTATTTTTGTTGAACCTTAAAGTGGAGAGAAACTACTGGTAGCAGACAGGTAACAGGTATGACTGCACACCAGTAGAGGCAAAGCACTGTGGGAAAACGAGTCATGTAACAGGAACCAAAAAGTCGGGGGCTGACAGTACAGCAGTGTGCAGTGAGACATGTGAAACCGTAAGTGTATATAGCGGCATGTTTATTCCACCCGTTAGCCCTCACGTAGATACTGTATGCTCCCCTGCAGCTGAGGCCAGTCGAGTCAACGTGACGTCACCTTGGCTCCGTAAGCCATTTCTGATGCTGACGCCTTCCCTCCAAGGGCACTCGGACATTAAAAAAAAAAGTCACGTCAGGATGTCCAGCACACAGACACTCAGTGGACAATGCAGCACAACAGTCCGTTGGACTCCATAATCTCCAGACAAACCCAAGGAACTTAAACAACTCAGTGGAAATAAGGAAAAAAACGGAAAAACAAAACAATCTTCAACACTGTGCAACTGGCTAAAAAAGGGATGAACTACATTCCAACACTCATAAATCCTTTAATGTGTTCAAACACAGGGTATAGTCTCACCACGTACAAGTACGATTCTGTGTTCACCTTTTGCTCCACTACTGGATCACTCTGCAGTAGCACTTCTCTCATAATGGACGTTTGGGATTTTATGATTTGAAGTGAAACGAGGAACATGAGCACACACAGACTGAGGCATGGTAAAATGAAAAACGACCAGGAGCAGTGAAGGAGGAATGATGCAGAGATCTGACTAGATTAACAGAGTGAGGGAATTCTGGATGAAACGACGATTTCTAGAGGGGAAAGAAGGAAGGAAAACCTGTATGTGAGAGGATTTAAATGAGATGGGGGAAGTCTTGAAGGAAGGAAAATTAGATAATATGCGGAGGGGGAAAAAGTGAGACAGATTGTGTGAAATTATTAAGAACAAAGACACATTCATTCGCAGCCCACAAACAGAGCACTGTCTGCCATTTCCACATCTTTTTCCCACTTCTGCATCGTGTTCCTCAACTCTTCAAACTCGCAAGCAAAACCTTTGATTGAATTTTTTTTTAAATATGTTGCTTTCTTTATAATTAGCAGTCTCAAAAAACCAGATTCTTTCCATTCTGCTGAATGTGAACAATTGCCTCTATGTGTAGTGACAACTTCAGTGATGGCGGCAGACCTTTTTGTGTTGCACTTTCTGAGTCACTATGAGTCACAGACGTCTAGTTCTGATTAAAGATGGAAGCAACATTACAAAGAAGAAATGTTCTCTATCAAAGGGCTTTTTCCACAGGTTGTTTCTGTATGTTTTCTAACCTGTAATCTGTCCAGAGATCCTGTTATGTTTCTTTCTTAATCGTATGGATATGGACTGCCACTGATTAGGTTCCCTGCTCATTAATGCCCCACAGTTTATTGGCTCTTCTCTCTGTGGCAGCCCCCCCCTTCTCAGAGATCCTAGATTTCTGTGCCACAGGCATAATTTATACCATTTCGAGTTTCTCCCAGGGCTTTTGAATCAACATTTCTTTCCTTTCTGACAAATCCAAACTGCTCTCTCCATGAGTCGAGACGGATTCCCCCCATGAAATCAACGCTTTTTATTTCGCCGAAAATATATTTTAGCCTTTGACTCTTGTTTGCACGCCCTCCAAATTATAAACGTAGGTTAATTGTATTCCGCGTTCAAGCAAACTAAATGACCTCATAAACTTGATTGTAAAACCATAGTTAAGTAATGGTAACAAAGCGAACCAGTTTATTTTTAATCTTTATTTACAGAATTTTTGTATTTAAACCTACATATTTGTATTGTAATTACATTGTACAAAAGATAAATAAAGTAATATAATATTACACCGGCTCATGTTTTGTGATTTATTTATTTTTTACTTTTCACAACTGCTCTTTGTCTGGGGCCTGGCGGACTGTAGTCGCAAGGTGTGCATTATGCAAAAATGTGACATCACAATGTTGTGGAAGTATGAGCTGCTACTGACGAGGCATTTCAGGATCTTAGGGGGCGTTTTTTTGTGCACAGACTGGACTTTTTTTTGCTTTGCAGATCTTTTACAATATACAGTAAAACTTAAACACACTATGAGGAAAGTAAAAACTGAAAAATATTGATCTTCTCATCGAACCATGGTAAGAAAGCAAGTGGTAATGTTTACCAACACTGTTTCTTTAAAGATCTAATTGCTCTTTAGTGTCACTTACAGGACGACACACACACACACACACACACTGCTGCTGTCCAACCAGCGCCGTGCTCGAGTCAGCTGGGCTGAGCAGTGCTCAGGTCACTAATGGAAGGGGACAAGGCCCCTTTTCTTCTTAAGGGCCGTGAGAAATGGGGCGAATGCGCACACACACACACACACGCGCACACACACACAGCTCTTGAGTAGCGGTAGCAGTGACTCTCACTCATCCATTGTCCACAGATCTGAGGTCAGAGTCAGTGAGAGTGTGTGTTGCAGCGGAATCTGTGACTGGTGAGACATCAGATGTCACATCAATGTCACATCAATGTCTTCAGCATAGTATTTTAATTCACTCACTGTTAAAAAAAAAAAAGTTAGTCAAAGGGTTAATGAAGCAAAATTAGATCATGTTATGTACAATCTTAGGTTTTTTTAAATCACACTTTTAGTTAAGTTATGACTCTCAAAACATTGTTTCTCACAGCAGGAAATATGTCCACCCATCCATTATCTATACTACTTCAAACTTTCATAAGGGTTACAGGGGGGGACGGGGTAAAGTTTGTTACAACAGCCTCCTACATATGGGGATGGAGATGCTTAGTTGCCATGGAAACAACAATTTATAACACCTGGAAAGGGAGTCGAGGAAAATCAATCTTCTCTGCGTATAAATTGCTGTGCTAGAATAGAATGTTAGTAGCAGAAAATAAAGACTATCATCCTGATGGATTGCTACACTCACACAGTGTGGCCCGGGTAACACACACACAAGCATGTCTATTGAAGATGACGTAACTTTTTTGTATTCTTTATTTGTGTTTTAGAGGCCTGTTTATAGCAGCCAGGGCTTAATTTTGACTTGAGTGTGTGTGCCAGGTGATCATTCATAAAGATTAGTTCACGCTAATCATACATGCAGATGTGTGTGTGTCGGGACTCATTGCAACTAATAGTAGAACACAGGCATGGCTGCTGACGCTCGCATCGCTTTGCATCCCCTGTGTGTATGTACAGAATATAACTAAACAATTACAGGGAGGAAGGATGTGTGGGCCTTCTGTGTGTGTGTGTCCAGACGAGTGTGTATTCATCTGTCTGTGTGATCGCAGTACAAGCTTAGACTCGGTAATGGTGTTTGTGTAATGGGCCATGCCTAGATTGTCGGCTCAGCACTGGGTAATGCATCTATGTCACGCACGCACGCACGCACGCACGCACGCACGCACGCACACACACACACGTTGTCATAGGCCACCATGACTTACTGACACTACTGTTTTGATGGGGGTTTTGTGAAATGTGATCTCGGAGTGTCTCATGTGTAACCCATAGATTCTCTGGTGGACTGCTGTCATAAACCCCGCCTCCTTAGTGTTAGCAGATGGACCAAAGTGTTCATGTTCATGATAAGTTTGGCTATAAAAATGGAATGAAACGTCATGATTGACAACCGAGACTGACTCATGATTGGTTGACACAACTTTTGTTGCCAATTGGAGAATCCACTGCCAATCAACTGGTCTCTAGTCTGAAAAATTGTCCCAAAAGCAGTCTATGACAGAAACACACACGCACACACAGTCATCTTAGATAAACACCAACTAGTCGTAACACTGCTAATTGTCACAAACGTAGCTTGACCGTGTGACTCTGCACTTCTTGAAGGAAGGAGGAAGTAATTACATTGATTAATTGCCTATGTTTGTTATTGATTAATGCAGCAGCTTGCCTATTGTTTAGTGCACAGCGGCTTCCGACAGCACCACGGGGGCACTGATCATGCAATTGTTAAAGAAAACACTTGACAGAAGTTGAGCGGTGATCCGTAACCATGTGTGTGTACGTGTGTACCAAGCAAACAGGCCACGACAAGGTTGAATGCAGTGTGTCAATGTGTAAATGTGTCAATGTCAAGAAATACTGACTTTGGCCCTCAGGGTTTGAAGCAACCTCAAATGCCAAGGCAAGGACACGGACACGCAAGGACACGGACACGGACACACACACACACTGAGAGAGAGACAGCCCCCTGGCAGCAGCTGTCACTCATCAGTGCCGGGTGCTGGAGAGGAGGACCAGTCCAGTCTGCGCTCACTCGACCTTTGTTCTCCGGCCTCTCATCGTCTGAGCAGTGCTGGCCATCGTCTGCTCGCTATTCCACCCACTCACCCAGAGAAGCAGAGGAGGGGGTTTCCCCTCTTATAGGCCTGACGGAGGCGGAGGTGCCAAGTCTCGAACATGAAGTAAATCTCACTCCATTTGTACGAGTGCTTACTCACAGGCTTAATCACTCGCTCTCACTCACTGTTTGGCATAATGTGCGTGACAGATTTGTACGGTGATATGAGTGAATGATGTAGCACTATTCATGTCTCTCTCTTGAATGAGGGTTTTATCATGACGCTACAGCCAGGCCTCTGATTACACAGTGGTAAATGCAAAGCTTGTGTAATCACGTAAAGCTTTTCTGTGTATACGCGATGGTGATGATGCATTACAACATGCGTCACCACCGCTGCCATCAATACATATACATGTACAGACCCACTCTTCTCTGCAGACTTCACATGATCCACGTGCACGACAGTCGATACACCCTCGCCTGCTCCATTTCTGTAATATCAGCTGTGATCACAGCATGAATAACTTACTGGCAGGGAAGATGCACATTTCTGACTTCCAAATAGGACAACTTAATAGTAAAAATCCCCTGCTGGGACTCACCCAGGACATTTAACAGTAGGTGGTCCCATGCAGAATTTACTATGGTGCAGTCACAATATTCATGTTCATCTAGCACCTCCCAGTGTCGATGGAAGGCATCACAACAACGACTTTGTATTTTGGCATGCTGAACTGCATTTAGATTAACAGTCTAAACTCAAGCCAGCAGCTAGCTGCCACCGGGCGGCGAGCAAACATCGGCGTCACCAGTCAATCATGTTTCCACGCCCCTAATTATGCAGAATTTAAAACCTTAATATAATATAAATGGGGGAGTTATAAACCCCCCCCCCCCCCAGAGTTGTCACGAAGGGGGGGGAATAGCCACTTGGACCAAAACCGTTTTTTGGAACCAGGCTGTAAACATTTTTAATTATGCTGTAAAGTGGGGCATTTTAACATGGGGCTCTATGGGGATTTGCTCGTTTCTGGAGCAGCCTCAAGCGGGCATCTAGTGAACTGCAGTTTATAGCACTTCCGCATAGTCTTCATTTCTCAGCCTCAGAGTTGGCCCCTTGCGTGTGACGCAAAACGTGCCACCCAAATTGTTCGCACGTCACGTGACTCATTCGTACCCGGAAGTTCTTGGGGCCCAATGTTAGAATCCATTATTCAGCGTGACAGAACTCCGATTTTTGATAATGAGTGGTCAATAAATGTATGGATTTACAATATAGCAGACCGACATGCCTATGTAGTTACTCTATGTAGTTAGTCAATACGTTTTTTGCAAAAAAAAAGTAACATTCAGTTATTTTATTTTATATTTTGCATGTTGATTTGTGCTGATATGTGCTGATAATATACAATCTCTTCTCTCTCTCAACGGCTCTGGGTCGAGCCTACCGCGTTGCCCTATGCATCACCACCACCGTGTGGCCAAAATAAGGTATAACGCACAACCCGACATTCAGCAAACTTTTAGAAATCATGGAATAAATCATGGATACAAACTTAACACATAAAATGACTTGTGAATTATGTTGGTAGATTTTCAAAGCTTGAATTGATTCCGCGAAATGGGCCATGCATGTGCTCCACCACAAAACAAAGCCTGAAATTTCTTCTCATTAAAAAATAGCAACCAACTTATAATCACTGCAATAGTCACCAAATCTGTGTTTCCATTCCAGTGACGGGGAGTTTTATTGGAGCGCTGCTGCCGTGTTAGAGCTGCTTGCTAATGTTCATTAAATATTTGTTAGCACAGATCTATAAATATCACATGTCACTTAAAAAGGCTTCAGAGCGGCGCCATTGCTAACATGATATGGAGAAAGATGTCAATAGTCCAGTGCAACAAATTCCTACCTAGGTAAAATAGCGATAGAATGCAGAAGGGAAATCTGGGAAGGGGGCGAGTCAAGGATGGAGGAGCAAGGGGGTAGGAGAGGCTCCCAGCCTTTCTCTGGGCTCTACCATGAGAGACAATTGTCTGAAAGAATCAATTATAGGCCCGCTCCCAACCCATCGCCCCTGATTGATGAATAATTAAAGATGCTTAGTTGCAGGGCTCTATACCTTGCATAGATAACATAAGATTAACCACCAGGCCACCATTGAGGTAAGGTTATGTAGACACAATGTCTCTTACATGTAATCTGCCCTAAACTAGACCATGTTAACTTGTTAATAAAGGGCAGTAGCCCATCTAACGTAAGTTGACCACCATTATCAATTAAGTTAATCTTTATTTGAGACTCACAGGGGGGTCCATAGCAGTTATAAAAAATAAAAATCCTACGATATACAATACAAACCACAACATATTCAATATAAAACATGGTTCATGCGTAGGCGGATCACAAACTCTGGTTCTTTTGGACTTGTTTTTTCTTTAGGAACCCTTTAGTTTTCTAGTGGACTTTTATTTATTTTCCATTCCTTGTGTACCTCTGTTAAGTGACTTTTGTTATCCCCTTGTTTCTTGTATTTAGTTTTTTATTTCCTGTTTTACTTTGTAGCCCCTTTCCCCCGTGTTGCGTCACTTCCCTTCCCCGTGTCTCCTGCCCCCTGTGATTGTCTGCACCTGTTCCTCATGTGTTCTACCTGTGATCAATTAGCCCCGCCCACCTTGTGTGTGTTTAGTCTCTGTGCTCCCATTCGTCTGTGTCAGTATGTTTCCTGTCTGGTCTGGATTAGTCTCGTCTCCTGTTCTGTATATTCTTTAAGTTTTACCCTCGTGATCCCTCCTGCTTGTTTTGCGTTCCTGTTTTTTCATGGTTCAGGTTTTTTTTTTTTACTTTCAACTTTTTCTACCCTGAGTTTGAAAATGGTTTAAGACTGTAAGTCTGTTTTTATGTTGGACAATCATACAACCTTATTTTTGCACTTTGCATTTTGGTCCTGCTACTTGACAAGTGAAACTCAATATTGTAGTTTGCCGCTGAAAAGGGCTTTCAGGTCACAATTTTAGACTTTATTCTCAAATATTTCAACTCTATTCTCGACCTTTCAACTTTATTCTTGACATTTTGACTTATCGATCCACTATTTTACCCCTTTTAACACGATTATATTTGATCTCTGAGGTCCCCAAAACATGTCTTCTAAGTTTCCTTCTTAAAATACCCCTCAGGTCCCTCATACTCTGAAACATCTGAAGCCCTCTGAAGCCTTCTATCTCAGGCCTTCTCTTGGTGAGCTGTTTCTGTGTCTGTAGCTTTTATGTAAATGAGCTTCGGCTGGTTTCACCCCTCTCAGGAAGTGGATGTGGCCTAGTTTTTGTTTACACTGAGCGAACACAGACACTGTGTTCACGGCTTTCACCGGCGTTCTCTTGGGCACAATTTTTGTGAAAGTTGGAGCAAGAAAAAGCGAGAGAGGATGGACTTTTCTGTCGTTTGGGGGGTCCGTTAACACATATTGAGGGTAAAAAACATGAAAAGTAGTAATTTTCATAATAGGGGACCTTTAACAGTAGGTGGTCCCATGCAGAATTTACTATGGTGCAGCCACAATATTCATGTTCATCTAGCACCTCCCAGTGTCGATGGAAGGCATCACAACACAGACCTACACACCCTGGGTTTCTTGTAAGACTTGCAGCTACACCAGTTACCTTTTCCCAATCCCATAATTCAATGCACTGCGTTTTTGACAGCCGCAAATATGAGCGTACACTGTTGTTGTTGTTGTTGGGACAAAACGATGAGGTAATGATTATGTTGCATCTTAGTTACTTTGCAGAGATGACGAATGCGAATACAGCATGAATGGTATCGGTGAGAAGAAAAAAGCATTCGTCGCTACACACATCCCTTTGTCGTCTTTATTGATACAAAAAAAATCAGATTGTCAACTGCTGAATTTCACTGGAAAACCTCGTTACACTTGAATTGGTTATTTCTAGACAGAGAAAATCAACGCATCCAGTATTTTACACAGAAACAATTAGGGTATCAGTTGTACTTTACATTGCAGCTGATTTGACGTGAGTGTTCTTAAAAAATCAAAACAACTCAGTCTGTCCAGTAGAGTGCAGCTTTGTTTTTTAATTATATTCATAAATCTTTCAGAAGCATCAGAAAGGGAAAATCAAAATCAATGCAGGTATTTTCATACTGGAATGTCTATAACGTGATATGCTACAGATGTTATCCTGCTAACAATCTCACCATATCTGTAAGAGTTGGAGGAGCAAGGCTATTATAATAATATAATGATAAATTTCATTTATAGAGCACTTTTCATTGCTAAAAGCAATCTCAAAGTTTATTTATTCTATTTATTAAATCAAACTGCTCTGCAATTAGGCACAAATTATCTCATTGGTCTTTGTACATGATGTAGAAATCGCTCCCTGACAAAAACAAACCGTAGGGGCGAGAAAAAAATGGAAATCAAGATTCCCATGAAGGCACAAACTGCTGTAGCTCGTTTTTACACCTTGCGTCTTTTTCTGCCCCTGAGCAATGAGGACACAAGCAAAAGTTTTAACAAAAGGTCGGAACTCTTTCCGTAATTTTTCATATCCCTCTTTACCAGATTCAGCGAGATGGTTCGGGAGAAGATTATGAGGACAAAAATCAACGCAAGCTTAACTCTTTTGAAGGCGAACGAGAAACGATGCAAGTAGTTGTAGTGGTGATGACGGCTTGATAATCTTTGAAACAAAGTGCTTTTAAAAGTCCCATATAAAACGATAAGATCTCCCACTATTCCCCATACATCTCTTTTACTTGTTTTTCATCTATTTATTTTCAAATTTCAGAACAGGCAATCTGCTGCAGAGTTGTGCAAATGCAAATGAATGGAGAAAGGAAGACGACACTCGAGTGCACGTTAAGAGTTCAGGCGTTGATGTTAAATATCAACAGGGTTCCTACACCGTATGGAAAGGGATTGAATTTGATTTGGGTAATTTCCAGGTCAGGATAAGATTGTGAAAAAGAAAAGAAAAGAAAGGTTGGAAAAATACTTTAGTTTCCAGACTGAAGTCTAAACAGATTTTAGATCCGTCTCAATCTTTTCTAGTCTCGTGAATCACTTTCCCACGGTCAGCAATAAACGTCACCATAGCAACACACTCTCTGTAACTCCCACTGTCACTACTGTATCTACAGAGTTGTAGTTTGCATGTGACTATGACCGGCGGAAGGATAAGTAGTTCCTATCTACCGGGCGTTATTTAGATTATCTTGGTGATGGCTAGTTACTTTATTCTGTTGTTTCCCCTGTTGATGATAAAATACACATTCACCCCAAATTACTAAGTTTGAATATCAATCTTTTAATTTAAGAATCAGTCCCGAAACAGGTAATGTCAGAATTTGAAGTATAAATATTTCAATATTAATCCACATTTTCTGTGTATGAAGTGCAACATAACAGCTACAGTCAGAATGTGATATGTTAACATTTGTTTTTTTAAAGTAATGATATGTACCTATATTATAAAATTATATAAAATAACATGTAATATTCATTAATATAATAATATTTACAAAATAAACATCTAGCTGTTTGTGCTCCTATGTAAACTACAGTCTGAAAAATCGACCGAGCAGTCTGGAAAAAGTCTGGAATTTTGAAATTAAAAAATTGTGCAGGAACCCTGAATTAGAAAAGAAGCTGCATGTTTTCATTTTTCAAAACTACAGCCAGTCAGTTAAAAACACAAGTCAGCCAGATTTCCATTTGTCCAGTCCAGTCTGAGAGCAGGTCGACTGGGTCTGTGAGTGTGGACGAACCGGGTCTCGTAACTGACGCAGAGTTGAGATGGAAAGCAGATCCAAGGTCGGTTCTGAGAAGAGTCTGGAATCCAGGCGGTGATCGTTTTTAAGCATCTGAGCAGCTCAATATTTCCCCCACATATTAACAAGGCTGATTCCAGTTGTTGTCATTTCGTTCTGCAAAGCTAATCCCTCTCGATCCCTCGGAGCAGCAGTGCCAGGATTCACAGTGATGTTGTTTATCGACCAGATCAACTTTAAGAGATGTTTCTCCTGGTTGTACGAAAATCACAGGCTGTCCGTGCGGGCATGGCAGCGGTCACACACTCTGACTGGGTGGTCCCAGCCTCGGGAGGGCACAGCCCTCAGGTGTGTGGAGCAGGGGCCGCACACGCCCTGACCGCAGGCCCTGCAGTGGTGCTTGGACATGACTGGAGTGAAGGTTTTGGAGCACTGGTGACACTGGGTGATGTCATGGTCGGGCACCCAGTAGTCCGGTCGAGCCACGTCCTTCACAAAACCTGAGGGGAGTGGATGGAACGGTTGATAATTAGATTTGTATTGTGTAGCTTTAATTCTTGCCGGTGTACCATCAACTCAAAAGTTTGATGTCCACCATTTACTGTTCTCAGAAGAAATTTTGAGGGGTTGTTGCAAGATGGCTGTCGTTGCTATGTTCAGTCCTAGATTTATTTTGACTTAAATGGGCAGTAAGCGATTCTGGAGAAAGCTTGTTTCTCTCTTTGTTGTTGTTGTTGTGCTTTGACTTCTCTGGCCGGGCCACAAACCCGGGTCCTCTGTGTCTGAGTCCAACTGCACACAGTGTTGTGTGGTGCGGTCCGCACCACTGTCTATGTTTTCCATTTATGGAGCATGGCTGAGGCCAAAACCCGGAATTCTTTTTTCGACGCACACACAAAAGCGACATCTAACGGACGATGAGGAAATATTCACTGCTTTTTACAAAATGTATATTGCTTTAAAATGGACACATCTTACTGTTGAGAAGCCACTTGACCCAGAGATAACGTGCCACCAGCCGTAGAGCACGGACACAATGTGTGAAATGGTAAATTGCAGCTGCACTCACAGAGAGGGTAGTCCACCGCCGTGGTGACCATGTCCAGTGTGGACTGAGCCACCTCCGTCACCCTGCGAGCTATTAGACCACGAGGCTCCACCTTGCACACTAAAATAAAAAGGAGCAGTAAGACCTAAAAATTACTGTTTTATGCAGAAAATGCCTATTGCAGGTTCAGTGTCGGAGTGTGTCTCACCCTGACTGTTAGTGTCGGCCGGCCCTCCCTGGCGGTAGCAGGCCTTACACACCCTGACGGGCCCGTTACCCCAACCCCTCTCTGGCACCGGCATCCTGTGGCTGGAGCAGGGATGGCAGAAACCTTCCCCACAAGAACGACAGTGGTGCTTCCTCTCTGCCTCCTCAAACACCTTCTGACAGCCGTGACAGGCCTGAGGGGCGCGGGGAGGATAGGAGGACATGATTATATTATTAACGCGCTGAGTGAATAATTAATTATACAATATCAGGCAATCGTAGCTTCACTTCGTTCCAACTCACGGTGATCTCGATGTTGGGTCTCCAGTAGGGGGGCGCCACCTGGTCAGTGAGCCAGGCAGCGACAGCTTTGGTGGGGCCTGTGCTGTACTCCGACACCGACTG
Organism: Scophthalmus maximus; assembly: GCF_022379125.1. NCBI lineage: Eukaryota > Metazoa > Chordata > Actinopteri > Pleuronectiformes > Scophthalmidae > Scophthalmus > Scophthalmus maximus. The sequence continues at coordinate 20,428,288 of NC_061525.1, forward strand.
AATCATGTAGTTCATCCCATCCAGGACCCTCTGGGCGGCGTTCTGGTGGGTGGACATGAAGGTGTCCGACTGAAAGAGAGAGAGCGATGACGAAATGGTGCCGAGGATGAAAGGGGCAATGCAGACCCTGCGTGTGTTGTATATGGGCTACTTGACAAGAAATAACAAAAACATGAGGACATTTCCACCTTCAGGTCCATTTTTCTTAATTATTTGTGAAATATAGAAGGGGTACTCACGCCCTCCCAGACGTGCTTAACCTCGGATCGCACCACATTGCTCTCAGGGTCCTGGTTTCCCATCCAGTACTGTCGGCTGCGGTAGATGACGCCACAGCTTGCACACTCCAACACAAAGCTGAGGGGGGAGAGGGGGGACGGACAGTGTGTAAGATACACATGCAACTACATCTTCAGGTCTGTGCACCTGGCCCACACACACGTGTCTCATCCACCACTGTCAATCTATCAAACAGTTCACAAATGTACTGTTCCACCGCTCCCCAACAACTGATCTCAACAGAAAAAAATGAAAAAAATGGGGGGGAAAGGGGGATATTGGGTCCGGACATTTTCCAGAATTTGCCTTTCGCATATGACAAACGATTGTTTGAGTCAGAATGTTTTCCTGGAACATTCTGCGGTGTTTGGGTAGAGCATGCGGGAGGCAGGAAGAGTCGGAAAGCAGAGTTTTTTTGGGGCAACACGCCCAGTCCCAAGCTGTGAATCTCCCAGGGATTTTCCTGCTGTATTCTCAGATGGGCCGGGATTTTTTTTTACAAGGAGGTGAAAGCTGGCTGGAGAACTTCGTAGAAAAAAATGTCAGGAACAACATTTGTGGACATTATCGTTCTCTCATTCAGCCCCTTCGGAAAAGATTCAGGAAAATGTTCAGACTTCAGCGCATGTCTGAAAGCAGCTTGTCATATCACCCCTACCCTTGTGATCCCCTTTGTGTTTGCATGTGTGTGTTTACTCACCCTGACCAGGCATATTTGGCAAGCCCAAACCATTGGTTGTCAGAGGAAGCTGATGTCTTGGGCACAACAATCACCTCTCTGCCTCCTTCATAACATCTCTGGAGACACAACGAACACATTGTAACATATCTGAACTGTATAATGTCTTTTTCTTTTGGAACATATCATGTTAAGAATAATCATGTCCTTCTTGTCTCCTCTTACTTTACAGATGAGGACCTTGTTGTTGTACTGATGTGCGTACTGGCAGAGCCCATCTGCCACGTGAGGTACCCTGTCTCTCAGGTGGTTCATTCCATTTTTACAGCGAACGCTGGAGGCGAGAGTCATAGTCAGGTTTTGAAAATAAAATGACCTGAAACCAACAAAGAGATGCCTGTTCAAAAAATGTCAGCAAGGACTCACTTGCAGCTGAGGCAGACTGCAGAGCAGGTGAAGTACTCGTCTGGGAAGAAGGAGAACATGGGCATCTCGTCGGCGGACAGTTCCCCACAGAAACGCTCACTCAGGGCCTGGGGAAACAGCGAGTGCAGGTTTTTTTCCCCTCATCTTTCTCTTAAATTTCTCTATAGCTTCACTTTTTGTGCGGCACGAGTAACCGTCCACCACTTACTTCCAGCGCGTGAAACACTATCCCTGGCTGGCGGGGGGAGCGAGTGTGAGTGTTCCTCACTTGCTGCCTCGTGGCCTCGAGCAGGGTGTTGTAGTCTGTGGGAGGCGCGATGGTCTGGATGCCCACGTACTGGACCGAGCTGAAGGCGTCTGTGCCCAAGCCCAGGTCGTGAAAACGCTTCTTGAGCAGCGTGTCGGCATGGCCTACCACCTTGGACTCTGCGAGGGACATTTTAGGAACCACAGAGCCTTAAAATCAGTCATATAACTTCCTTTAAAAGTAACTCAAATCGATCGATCAAAGGCACTCGCACACACCCACTCCTGAGATTAAAGTTATCAAAGGCACAGTTGGTGGTGAATCCTCTAAGAATCCAGACTTCTTTCTTTGGGACTTTCTTCTCTCGTTCTCTTCTTTGGATTATACATAAACTGTGATGGACTTTGTATTTTGGCATGCTGAACTGCATTTAGATTAACGGTCTAAACTCAAGAACTGGACTCGGCATCCCTCCATTGTCTGCACTCTTACCTGAATGAAACTTTAGTGTCATGATCTGACAACCTGGATTGGTTGTTGCCACGCCTTTGGTTTGACAAGAACTGTAAAACTAAGGTGTGATTTTGTGATCTCGTACAGTGTTACGCACGCTTTTAGTACACATCCGTCTCCCTTACCATGACCCAACAACTGAGTGTGTGTTGTCTCTTGGAAGACCACGACAGCCGGCCCAAGAGAAGAGAGGGGTACGTCCAGGCCACAGCGGCTGGAGAGGGCACGGAGCTCCGGGGTGAAATGCTTCAGGTAGGCCCCAGAGGCGTTGCTCAGGAAGTGGAACATGTCGTTGTGGAGGCGTTCTGCCCGTGTACGGTAGATAACAATATCGGACACTGCCAACACCTTAAGGAGAGAAGAGTAGGTGTGGCTAAGACAGAGGTTTTGAGTACATGCTACACAATTCAGGTTACATAGAGCTATTTTGTCATCCAACTAAATTTACAGGGATATGTCCTCTCTTGAAACCAGCTGCTCCAAAAACAAGACACACTTTTGCACCAGTGTGTTGATACTGCCATCTGATGGCATTGGAGCAACACTTCACTGGGGCAGAAAACTGGGCATTATGAGGGGCTGAAGTGCAGTTAAGGATCTATTAGGAAATTACCTGTAAAAGTGTCGAAGTACAAAACCCACTTGGCAAAGGCTAAATGTATCAGCACAACTTTTCCCATTCAAACAGTTCACCAAGTGTGAACCGAACTGTACAGTGGATGATTTGCAGACTAACTTGTATTTGCAATTTACCACAGAAATTACCTTCAGCAGAAGCCGCATTCTCTGGTTCTGGTTGGCTGCTGCACCCAGCAGGCCCTCGGTGTCCAGGGCGACCAGGCCGAGGGTGGGGTCGTAGGCGGCCCACACTCCCACCGTGCAAGAGCTGGGGGACTTTGAGGTGTAGAACACACTCTCGCCACCGAACAGGATGTGGTTGAGGGTGTGGGACTTGCCGTCGCCTGTGTTGCCGAAGATGGAGAGGACCTTGACACCTGCGACCTCCCCGCACCCGAGTCTGTCCAAAAACTCTGACTCATCGCGGACCTGGAGGGAGAGGAGGGAGAACACACCAAGCAGGGCATGGATTGCTGTGCCGTCACAACATAATATCACTGGGTCCCCTACTCACTTCTCTGAATCAAGTCGAACCTTATTGAATTTTGGCTGACTTGTATTTTGAAGTGTGTTTAATAATGAGCAACTGGACTTGGATGTAGATCCTTGAAGATGCTCCACCTCTCATCTTACGCGCTTCTTTACTTCTAAGTTGTAGTGAAACTCAGGTATGTAACCTCAGTTGAGTGTGGACAGTGCTCCCAGGAAAACTACTTGAACCAATTAATCAATTGTGAAAATAGTTCGCAATCAATTTAATAGTCGGTTGCTAATCGATTAACTGTTGCAGCTATACTTGGATGACAACAAACCTTACCGGCAACAAAACTGCTTTTGCTGATGTTTTCCACAATGTGCTGCTGAGTCGTCAGCGCTCTTAGGACAAACACCCTGGACTATATTGACTGTTGAATAGATCCCAGGCTTACTTTACTTGGGTAATCTGTAAACTCATCATTATACAACAGCTGTAGCAACGGTCCAATGAGAGAGAGAGAGAGAGAGAGAGGGAGAGAGAGAGAGAGAGAGAGAGGGAGAGAGAGAGGGAGAGGGGGGGGGGGGCTCCCTGCGGTCAGCTGTGCTGCATGACTCACCAGGGATCTTCCCAGAGAGACTCCATTTGCTGCCTCACCATGTTTTGGTGTTTGTCTTTCGTCAGTAACCCTCGTTAGCCAAAACATGTCTCTGGACTTAACATGGCTACACAAATACTTATTACAGTAGAATAACAACAATATTCCCGCAGAGAAATATGTCACTTCACGCTTATTTTTATTCAGATGACAATGTTAGCTCAACTTTAGCTCGGCGTTTTGTAAGCTAGCTGGGTATGACACACACACACACACACACACACACACACACGTTGTGTTTCCTCGTCGCCTTAGCCTAGCGGCTAAGTTGTTAGCAACCGCTAGCGCGGTTTGACGTTTAGCTAACTTTACCTGCAGGTTTTCTTGTTCGTCCACCAACAGGAAGCTGCGGACGCCGTCCGGCGTCACAGAACCGATCGATAAACTCTCCATTTCCTTCATCAGTATGTCGGACATCGTTGCTCTGGTCACTTACGACATGTTTGCGACGGCGAGAGGCAGAAACGAAAGTTCAACATGATGATGGCTCTTCCAGTCTGTCTGTCAATCACAACAACAGCGCGTGTGCTCGCTGACGCTATGGGCGGAGCCAAGAGGGACGTGACGTATGACGCAAAAACGTGCCACCCAATTTGCTCGCACGTCACGTGATTCATTAGTACCCGGAAGTTCTTGGCGCGAAATTTCAGAATCCATTATTCATCGTGATAGAACTCCGTTTTTTGTAATTAGTAGTCAATAAATGTATCGATTTACAATATAGCAGACCGACATGCCTATGTAGTTACTCTATGTAGTTAGTCAATACGTTTTAAAAAAAAGTAACATTCAGTTATTTTATTTTATATTTCGCATGTTGATTTGTGCTCAGATGTGCTGATAATATACAATGTGATTATTTAAACGTCTTACCCTTAATAAGTGCAACACAGACGGTCCATTGACTCAATTCTGCTGCTACTCTAATACGCTGCTGCTAACTTCCGGGAACTATTGAGAGGCTCCTTGATCCCCCAATGCTGTGGCGGCGGGGAATGGTCCATTGGAGTGAATGGAGTTGTCGCTCTTCTCTCTCTCAACGGCTCTGGGTCGAGCCTACGGTGTTGCCCGATGCATCAGCACCACCGTGTGGCCAAAACAAGGTATAACGCACAACCCGACATTCAGCAAACTTTTAGAAATCATAGAATAAATCATGGATAAAAAAATTACACACGTAAAATGACTTGTGAATTATGTTGTAAGATTTTCAAAGCTTGAATTGATTGCGCGAGATGGGCAATGCATGTGCTCCACCGCAAAACAAAGCTTAAAATTTCATCTTTTTCAAAAAAAGCAACCAACTTATAATCACTGCAATAGTCACCGAATCTGTGTTTCCATTTCGAGTGACAGGGGGAATTTTATTGGAGCGCTGCTGCCGTGTTAGAGCTGCTTGCTAATGTTCATTAAATATTTGTTAGCACAGATCTATAAATATCACATGTCACTGAAAGGCTTCAGAGCGGCGCCACTGCTAACATGACATGGAGAAAGACATTCCAGCATTGCTGGTCTGACAGTCCCTCCTTCCTTCCCACATGGACAAATCAAAGAAATTCTTTGCAATAGTCCAGTGCAACAAATTCCTACCTATGTAAAATAAAAAGCGAGAGAAAGCAGAAGGGATGGGGTTAAAAAAGGAGAAATCCGTGAAGGGGGCGAGTCAAGGATGGAGGAGCAAGGGGGTTTGGAGAGGGTCCCAGCCTTTCTCTGGGCTCTACCATGAGAGACAATTTGTCTGAAAGAATCAATTATAGGCCCACTCCCAACCCATCGCCCCTGATTGATGAATAATTAAAGATGCTCAGTTGCAGGGCTCTATACTTTGCATAGATAACATAAGATTAACCACCAGGCCACCATTGAGGTAAGGTTATGTAGACACAATGTCTCTTACATGTAATCTGCCCTAAACTAGACCATGTTAACTTGTTAATAAAGGGCAGTAGCCCATCTAACGTAAGTTGACCACCATTATCAATTGAGTTAATCTTTATTTGAGACTCACAGGGGGGGTCCATAGCAGTTATAAAAAATAAAAATCCTACGATATACAATACAAACCACAACATATTCAATATAAAACATGGTTCATGCGTAGGCGGATCACATACTCTGGTTCTTTTGGACTTGTTTTTTCTTTAGGAACCCTTCAGTTTTCTAGTGGACTTTTATTTATTTTCCATTCCTTGTGTATCTCTGTTAAGTGACTTTTGTTATCCCCTTGTGTTTCTTGTATTTAGTTTTTTATTTCCTGTTTTACTTTGTAGCCCCTTTCCCCCGTGTTGCGTCACTTCCCTTCCCCGTGTCTCCTGCCCCCTGTGATTGTCTGCACCTGTTCCTCATGTGTTCCACCTGTGATCAATTAGCCCCGCCCACCTTGTGTGTGTTTAGTCTCTGTGCTCCCATTCGTCTGTGTCAGTATGTTTCCTGTCCGGTCTGGATTAGTCTCGTCTCCTGTTCTGTATATTCTTTAAGTTTTACCCTCGTGATCCCTCCTGCTTGTTTTGTGTTCCTGTTTTTTCATGGTTCAGGTTTTTCTTTTCTACTTATGGATACCCTGAGTTTGGATATTGTTTAAGACTGTGAGTCTGTTTTTATGTTGGACAATTAAACAACCTTCATTTTGCACTTTGCATTTTGGTCCTGCTCCTTGACACGTGACAAGTTAAACTTAATATTTTAGTTTGCCGCTGAAAACTGCTTTCGGGTCACAATTTTAGACTTCATTCTTGAAATAGTATTTCAGCTTAATCCTCGTCGTTGTACTTTATTCTTGCAGTATTTCAACTTTATTCTCGACATTTTGATTTTATCCTGAAATGCAAGATTAAATAAAACAACTTTTCCTCCTCATTTGTTTTCTTATGCCTGGCCCTAATGCTCTTCCGTGCAGGTCATATCTGGCCAATACCTCACTACATGTATTAACCTGTTGCCCTTCTGTGCACGTGCAAATAATGATGATGGTGATGATAATAACAACAATACTTATTTAAGATTTAAATGTGGGTTTCTCATTTAAATGAATTAACCATGAAGTGCATCCTGAACCTTAAGAGAACACGTAGAGAACCTTTAGAGAACATTTAGAGAACCTGTACAGAACCTTTAGAGAACCTTAAGAGAAACTAAAGGGAACCTGTACAGAACCTTTAGAGAACCTTAAGAGAACCTGTACAGAACCTTAAGAGAAACTAAAGAGAAACTAAAGAGAACCTGTACAGAACCTTTACAGAACCTGTAAAGAACCTTTACAGAACCTTAAGAGAAACTTAAGAGAACCTGTAGAGAACCTTTAGAGAAACTAAAGAGAATCTGTACAGAACCTTTAGAGAAACTAAAGAGAATCTGTACAGAACCTTTAGAGAAACTTAAGAGAGACTAGAGAACCTGTACAGAACCTTTAGATAACCTGTACAGAACCTTTACAGAACCTTAAGAGAAACTAAAGAGAACCTGTAAAGAACCTTTAGAGAACCTGTACAGAAACTAAAGATAACTTGTACAGAACCTTAAGAGACACTTAAGAGAACCTGTACAGAACCTTCAGAGAACCTTAAGAGAAACTAAAAAGAACTTTTACAGAACCTTAAGAGAAACTAAAGAGAACCTGTACAGAACCTCCAGAGAACCCTAAGAGAAACTAAAGAGAACCTGTACAGAACCTTTAGAGAACCTTAAGAGAAACTAAAGAGAACCTGTACAGAACCTTCAGAGAACCTTAAGAGAAACTTAAGAGAACCTGTACAGAACCTTCAGAGAACCTTAAGAGAAACTAAAGAGAACCTGTACAGAACCTTCAGAGAACCGTAAGAGAAACTAAAGAGAACCTGTACAGAACCTTTAGAGAACCTTAAGAGAAACTAAAGAGAACCTGTACAGAACCTTCAGAGAACCTTAAGAGAAACTAAAGAGAACCTGTATAGAACCTTTAGAGAACACTAAGAGAAACTAAAGAGAACCTGTACAGAACCTGTACAGAACCTTCAGAGAACCCTAAGAGAAACTAAAGATAACCTGTACAGAACCTTTAGAGAACCCTAAGAGAAACTAAAGAGAACCTGTACAGAACCTTCAGAGAACCCTAAGAGAAACTAAAGAGAACCTGTACAGAACCTTCAGAGAACCATAAGAGAAACTAAAGAGAACTTTTACAGAACCTTAAGAGAAACTAAAGAGAACCTGTACAGAACCTCCAGAGAACCCTAAGAGAAACTAAAGAGAACCTGTACAGAACCTTTAGAGAACCTTAAGAGAAACTAAAGAGAACCTGTACAGAACCTTCAGAGAACCTTAAGAGAAACTAAAGAGAACCTGTATAGAACCTTTAGAGAACACTAAGAGAAACTAAAGAGAACCTGTACAGAACCTTCAGAGAACCCTAAGAGAAACTAAAGATAACCTGTACAGAACCTTTAGAGAACCCTAAGAGAAACTAAAGAGAACCTGTACAGAACCTTCAGAGAACCTTAAGAGAAACTAAAGAGAACCTGTACAGAACCTTCAGAGAACCTAAAGAGAACATGTACAGAACCTTCAGAGAACCCTAAGAGAAACTAAAGAGAACCTGTACAGAACCTTCAGAGAACCCTAAAAGAAACTAAAGAGAACCTGTACAGAACCTTCAGACAACCCTAAGAGAAACTAAAGAGAACCTGTACAGAACCCCTTAGAGAACCTTAAGAGAACCCCCCAGCATATACCTAGACTGAATCCTCGCCCACCACCATCCACACATGGCAGCAGTGCACCGGAGAAGCAGCTTGACAGACAGTCCCGCAGTCCAACGTTGACACAAACTGTGGATGTCTCATTGTAAAGTCGGTTCTTGGGGGGGGGGGGATTCGCCCCTTAAACCAAGTCCGAGGCGGGCCCACTGTGGTCCACTCGAGCCGCTGTCCCCGCCGGTACTTGTAGTGCCCGCCTCCCCGGCATGTTCCATGTTGACATGCGTAAAAGACTACACTTCCCCCCCAGAGCTGTCGCGGAGCGCTTCCGCCTCCCATTGGCTGCCCGCTCCAGCCGCAGCCCCAGAGAATGAATGAAATTGAAATAGCTGCTACATTACATGTACAATACCGGGCTCTGCGGTGTTGCATTCTATCACACTATATCAAAATGGCCACAGCGGTGCAGAACCCCCTCAAATCGTGAGTACAGCACGTTTCCTCAGCGCTTCTTTTGTGTGCGTGTGTGTGTGTGTGAGAGAGAGAGAGAGAGAGTGTGTTTGCGTGTTTGCGTGTGTGTGTGTGTGTGTGTGTGTGTGTGTATTTGTGCATGCTGCTGTCAGCGCAAATGTAAGACCCTCGGAATCCCAGATAATAATCGGCAAGATGAGCAACACATCTGTATGCACACAATGCATGCGGCAGAGATGGAGATAATGTCAGGGGATGAGGATTCAGCTCTGGAGAAAAGTTCTATTTAAAGGCGACGGGGGGCTGGTTGTGTTTTCTTTCTTTCTGGAGGGTGAGCATGGAAGGGGATGGTTGTGCGCTCCGATGCTATTCGTGTTTCCCTGAGCCGACAGCCGCGTGTGTGCAGGGATATGGAGGAATGCTGGAGGTAGGAGGGTTTATGTTTTGGGGGGGGGGGGGGGGGGGGGGGGGGGGGGGGTTTGGGTGACCCGGTATGTCCCTGTAGCCGGTGCAGCCAGACAAGATCACGGTCACAGCCAGGCTGGAGGAGCCAGGCAGGCAGGCAGGCAGGCAGGCAGGCAGGCAGGGACACATCACGGAGCTCGGTCGTTCCAGAATGTGGCTGCACGGTAAACAGGTAGAGCTGCAGCGTCACCTTTACTACCGGACCTCACGGATGCATATATAGATATATATATCTATATATGTATAGATATATATAGGTGTGAGGCTTCTACTCCCCGAGACTTGCGTGTGCAGGATTTTCCTCAGCGCCTCAAATAAATAGCAGCGGACAATTATTCTCCAAGAGGGGGTCTATTAACGGAAGGGTTCCCCGTGAAGTTTATTCCTTGGGATGATCCTCTTTGTGCGGTTTTTCTTTTTTTGGGATGGGGATGGGGGGGGGGGGGGCTGCTCTTATTTCTGAGACTGGTTTCAGCGGAATGCAGACGCCTGCTGCCCTCCTCCTGGGCTCGCGGCCAAAGAGGTGGCTGCTGTCTAGCCGTGGAAAAATAAATCAAAATTATAATAATAATCACAATAGCTCCAGTATTAAACAGGCAACTGCAGGAGAGTTTGGGAAACAATTCGGGCTCAGGCAGTTTGAAACAAAGAAAAGTCACAAGGCCTGTGTGTGTGTGTGTGTGTGTGTGTGTGTGTGTGGCACAAATGATGCTGTGCAGGTATCACCTGAGCAGGGATGTGGGAGCTGTCTGTCTGTCTGTCTGTCTGTCTGTCTGTCTGTCTGTCTGTCTGTCTGTCTATCTGTCTGTCTGTCTGAGATGCAGACACATGCAGGCGACGTTTCCTGCAGTTCCATGAACGGCTGCCCTGTATACATGCCTGCTGTGACCAGCACTTGACAGGATGGAGGATTTGCAATGTTGGCAACCTCACTGGGCAACTGTGTGCTTTGCCCTGATTGGCTGTGAAGGCATTTTTAAGGATTTGGCCCAACATAATCGTAACAAAGGCCTCAATAATAATAAGTGAAAGATTGTCATTTTAAAGATTAAATTAACAGCTGCAATATTGGACCCTCAGAGTTCAGAGCATCCTCTCCTCTCCACTCCCCCACCTCCAATTTCTCTTCCTCCTGTTCCTCCTCCTCTTCTCCCTCCTCCTCCTCCTCCATGGGATGCTCAACCAAGCAGAGCCCAAGTGTGGTCTGATTGCTCCCGGGGGCCCTCAGTGGCACCATGTCAGAGGATTAAATTGACTGATTTCCATGGAATTTATACCAGGACAGTTTGAGCGAAGAAGAGGAGGTTGTGGTGGCAGCGAGGAAGAGACTATAGAAGATGGGGGGATGGGGGGTGGGGGGGTGGGGGAGGTGGGAGTGGAAACTTGTTTATAAAAATAAGAAAAATTGAACTAGTACCCAGTTTTCAATCGTGGTCTTTGATTGATTTCAAGTGCTTCGAAATTTAGACAAAAGCGGGCAGAGAAAAAGAAAGACCCACAACAAGTTGTCAGCCAGTTGGAATCCATTCAGGGATGCTGACGTTCTCTTCCACTGCACCAGCATTTGACTCCATTAAAGATGGATGTATTTATCACACAAGGCCACAGGAATCAACACAACTGCATGAACGCCAACGTTACGGCGAATGGTTTTAACTCCCATCCAGTTGCCACACTGCGGTTGGCTTTTAAATGAGCCCTGGTAATGAGCATCTGTCTAAACTTGCTGTTAGAGACTTACACATATTTGGGGGGGCCCATCCAGTGAAGTGGGCAGAAACTACTGGCAATATCTTGGCCCAACGTTGGCCCCAATGTGGATGGCCGGTACTAACGGCGGATAAAATGTCTGTTGTGTCCTTAAGTGTCCTCAGACCTTGTTGAATATCTGCAGTAAATTATAACAAATTCATCAGATGTAAAACCAGCGAGAAGCATTTGAAAATTGTTGCCCATCGCCCTGCTGTGTGTGCGTGGGACTTGCAGTATGTGTGTGTGTGTGTGTGTGTGTGTGTGTGTTTGTGCATTTGTGTGCTGAGGCAAATCAGTGGAGGAGCGAGCAGCTATCCCCAATCTACTGGGCCTTTCCTTATCCCGTCCCTCACTCTGTCCATCTCTCTGCTGGATTAGAGACTCCTTTAATCCTCCTCTCCTTCTCCTCTGCTTCTCCCTCTCTCCATCTCTCCCTCTCTGTCCTCCCATCACCCCTGCCTCCCCGTCTCCAACGTTGCCTCCCTCTGCCTCCATCACCATCTTTCTCCATCCATCACTGTGTTTTCGGCATCTCCCTTTTGTTCAGCCATTTCCTCTCTCTCTCGTTCTCTCTTTCCCCATTTTCCTTCTTTATTTTTGGGTGTTCAGCCATCTGAGCCCTCCCATGTCACCTACCCTCAACTCCCCTCACATCACTTCTTTACATTGTGAATCAAAGCATGTAACTACTTGAATATTCAGCAAAATAAAGAAATTCTCTATGCATTTTGTCCGATCCCTTTAAATCTAGTGGGGAAGCTTACAACAGTTCCTTTGGAGGGATTTACTGTGTAGCTTTGGATTATCTACTGTCATCAAGTGCTTTTCACTCCACTGCCTATACACAATTATACAATTTTTCCAATGTCTGGCATCACAAAGTGTTGTTTTATATACATAAAGGCGATATGGAGATCCTGCCTCCAAACGGTTGTGTTCGTTTCTGATGAGATGGATGACGCAATCCGAGATATTTTCGGAAACAAAGTGCAATTAAATTAAATTGACGGTTTCAAATCTCACATTATTACAATTCATTTAAAAGACGCAGGTGGTGGAATTAGTCACTGTGGGCGTAGACCTGTGATATATTACTTCTTTGTGCTGGTTGGAGGGGGGAGACGTAGATAAGCGCGTGCTGTGGTACTGGCAGCGGCTGTGGCCCTATGTGATATTATTCCTGCCCTGCCTGACTGAGCCGAGCTAAATGAGGTCCACGTAATAACTGGCTCTGTGTGCAAACAGCCCCGCGCCACAGCCCGAGCATCCATTTCTAGATCTTTCTCTTTCTCTTTCAGTCTCTCCCCTCTCATTCCCTCACTTGCTCATTTGTGCGGTATCACCTGCGTGGATGGGGACTCGCAGACACACATTATACACACAAGGGGGGGAACGCACACACACACACACACACACACACACACACACACACACACACACACACCCCGTTGCAGCCTCTTATTCCCTCTTCTTAATTCGTGGGAGTGGGCCTGAGGTCTAAGGGTATTTCTTTTTCTGGCTTATTCCTTTCATCATCCCCTTATTTAGACTTTCTATCTGTTTTACTTTGTCTTTTTTTTTTTTTTTTTTTACAAGACAACAGTATCAGAGACCGAGAGAGGGAAAGAGAGAGACAAAGATAAGTATTTTTAGCTCTATGACCTATTTCTCCAGTGCTACCTAACTGACTGACAGTCGGCCCCACCGCTTTGGGACCTTCGCATGATTTCCAGCCAGGAAAGAAATTTGGAATTTGTAGTTCTACCGGGGCTTGAACCTGTAGTCCTAGTGTAAAATGTGGGAGAAGCAGAGAATGAGTCAACCCTCTCCTCTCCTCTCTCAGCATCATTTCTCCTCTCTTGTCATTCCCCATTTGTATTATTCCCAGTGTCTGTGCGTGTCCAGTGGATCCCTATCAGGAGTTGTCGAGGGTGGAGTCAACACAAACCAATGGCTGCTCCCCTCTGCAGCACTTTAATAAGAATGCAGACTGGGGTGGGGGGGCTAAGAAAACACACACTTGTACATGCATGCACATGCATGCACATGCACGCACGCACGCACACACACACACACCCACACCCAGATACAGAGGTAGGGAATCCATCGCCGTAATAAGAGGCCAAGTGCAGTGGTGATAAATCTCACCTGAAGGAGCTGTTCCGAGGCAGATTGCCTTACCCTGATGTACTGCCCTCAATACACACTGCAGCTATAGCTACAGGCTATGTGCACCCACACATATATAGACCAGGACTGAATGCACACACACACACAAAACACAAATACTCAGCATGCATAAATAGGTATGTGAGTATGCATGAGTAATGGCTAGTTTGCAAGCATTTGTATAGACAGCAGCACAAATGGGAAGCATGCAGGCAAACATGCACAGAGAGGCCCTGGGATTCACCGTTTTATGGTGAACTCCCAAGATAACCACACCCAGTGGACCACATGAGAGGTGCACACAGGAAATGACACGTAACTCCTCGTTAAAATCACACACACAGACATGATTTGTGGCAGGACTCTGCCTCTGTTTGCCTCTGTCTCCGTCGTATCTCTCGTCACGTTCACATAGACAAACGGTCAGTTGCAGACACGCGTGCGCGCACACACACTCACGCACACAGATGCACGGATGCAGTGCTGTGACAGCGATTCGAGGAAACTGACATTTCCCAGCTGGTAGTGTGGCAGACGTCCACTCCTGCACCGACACCGCCACACACAGTCCTGTCCGTCCATCTGTCTGTCTGTCACTGTCAAACCGAGTGTGGGGCCTCCTTGTCTTTTCTGACTGACATGCCCTCTGTCCCCTGTAACACACACAAACACACACACACACACACACACACACACACGCACGCGCTCACAAACACGCTCACAAACACAAAGAAACCTGTTTTCATTAGCTGACATCAGAGCATACAAACATATATATATATATATATATATATATATATATATATATACACACACACATATATAATTCCACTGCAGCCTTGCAATCTTCAGATGAACAGGAAAACACACACACACACACACACACACACACACACACACACACACACACACACACACACACAAAAAAGACAAATCATTTCACTGAGAGAGAGAGGGATGAAGGGAGGGAGGGAGAGAGAGAAGCGATGTGGAGAAGAAATTGAATTGAGGGTGGATGGGGATGGGGTGGGTGGGTGGGGGTGGAGGGGCGAGAGGGAGGAGGAGGGGTGAATTGGTAAGGGTGATATTGCATAGTTTAATCTGTTGAGTTCAGCCATGGAAGGGCTGCGGTGGGGGAGGGGAGGAACAGTACAGTAGTAGGCCGCTTGATATTAGTTCTCCACTGTGCACACACAGACAAAGCTCCGTAGGCCAGACAACACTATAGTGTGTGTGTGTGTGTGTGTGTGTGTGTGTGTGTGTGTGTGTGTGTGTGTGTGTGTGTGTGAGTAACTGCACAGATGGACAATGGTGGATGAGGCAGGTGTGTGGTCCAGGTTGCACAGACTGGAAGATGGAGGCACAAGTGTTTTACAGGCTTAAAACTACCCCCCTGCCTACACACACACACACACACACACACACACACACACACACACACACACACGTCTGCACTCAGCCCTCATGAATCTTGTACTTCCTTTCCTTCCAGTTTAACTACCTCACTTCACACAGTTGGAAACCGCCACTGGAATAAAATCCTTCGCCGGCAATGACCACATCATTGCCCCCCCCTCCTGTTTTCCAATGACGTGATTCCACCTCTAGGGGGAGCCCTTTGTTTCTCTATTAGGTGAATATCCAGCTAATTGTTTTGGTTAATTGCGCCATAGCCCTTTTAACTGCCGCCGGCACTGTGTGTGTGTGTGTATTGTGTGTGAGTGTGTGTTTTAGCAGAGAGTGAACACAGCAGTGGACTGTGACTCAGTATTTGCCGGAGCGGACTGCCTCTGCATACGGGACCTGAAGGATCACCCAGAGATTCAGACAATAGCTTAGCCAGGGTGGGCCCGGCGGGGCAGCTGTGCTTTTCAGGAAAGGCTGTACGTCAACTGCCTATGAGGAGCACGAGTGTGTTTATTTGTGCGTGAGTGTGTATGTGTGTTTGTACACACCAGTTTCTTTGGTGTTTTCATGGAGGCCTCTCCCTCCCTGCTGTTTGCTTAGCGCAGGCTGAGGCAGACAGCTCAGTGTGGGCTTAGGAATCACAGACACGCACAAACTACAAGCTCCACACTCCTATTCCTTTTCCTCATCTAATCATGATTTGATTTAGTGTGTGTGTGTGTGTGTGTGTGTGTGTGTGTGTGTGTGTGTGTGTGTGTGCGCGCATGTCTGGTTAGAGGTTCATAATATATGTATGGAACTCTTGCATATTTGTGTACTTCCTCTCTGCTGTGTTTCTTTACAGTATGTGCATTTGTCTTCACGAGCATACACTTCTGTGTGTGTGTGTGTGTGCGTGCGTGTGCGTGTGTGTGCGCGCGCTCATGCAGGCACGTGTATATGTGCCCTTCCCGTGTTTTTTTGTGCCCTTGCACAGTTGCAGGCCCGTGTGATTGTCATTTCTGTCATGTCTGCCTGGACGTTTTTGGTAGTCGGCTCCAGTTTGGTGGAGAGCTGGCTCTCCGCCAGCTAATTACCAGTCTTTTTTTCGTTGCGCTTGTGAGTCAGTGCACATGGATTATAGTCCAAACTATATAGCTGGAGCAAACCTGAAAATAGAAATAAATGTGGAAAACATTACCGAAATGAAAATGAATGGAATTGTAAAAAATACTTTTCAAGCTGAATGAGAGGCACGTTCTCACAGTGTGGGTTGGCGCGGCGGAAGGTTTTGGCTTTTCCTTCGTTGGCCGTGTGGTTTGTTGTTTTGGCATTTAGGTTTCTCTCTCTCTTTCTCTCTGTCTCTCTCTCGCTCTCTCTCTGTCTCTCTGTCTGTGTTTTCAGCAACCTGCTTGGTTGGACCACAAACCACAGAGCGGTGCAGCTGTGAGAGTTTCCCCCTCCACAGGGAGGAAAATCCTTTATTTTACACACACACACACCGTGCGCGCACAGACACACACACACACACACACACTCACACACACACACACACACACACACACACACACACACACACACACACACACACACACATTTATAGATTTATTTATACATAGTGTAAAACACTTTGAGTGGTCATTCACTAGCAAGGAACACAACACAACAATATGAAATGTGAAGGTTTTAATGGAAGCAGATGTTGAAGGAAGGTGGATGAATGATGAGTGAAGGGGATTCAGGCGAAGGTGTGTCTGATATAGGTTGGACATGGAGAGGAAGCACCAGAAACCGGGGGCGGGAGTGTGAGGGATTCCGTCTCCTGCATCGTCCCATGCATCGTCCCATGCATCGTCCCATGGCCGAGCTGGTTACTGGTCCCCGATGCAAGAGGGATGCACTGAACAGAAAGAAGAAGGGATGAAGGGATGGGGTATAGGGACGAGGGAAGGAGGGAAGAGAGGATGAAGGGATGAGGCAGAAGGGTGAAGAGATGAAGGAAAGGGTGGGTGGAGAAATCTGAGCGTGATGGGTCGACCAGGTGTATTAGAGGCGTGGTCCTGCTCCCACACCCAAGTTAACTTGTTTGTAAAATGTTTTAACATGACCGACCGTGAAGAAACGCGTAGCCATGCCTCTGCTTAAAGTGGAATTTGTACGTAGCAATATACACTGTGTTCATTTGTGAGCTTTAGAGGTGCCAGTAGACGGATTTGCTGTAAGCCAAGCAAACCGTCACCTGCCCGTGAGTTCGCTGCATATGCACCGGGGCATCTTCTCGTGTACAACTCGTGCCACGAAAGCGAATAAATATAATCCCCTTCAAAATGTACAGCCACACAGGCTACTTACGCCTCGGCTATGCTGCCATATTGCACAATATATATCCACTTAGGTTCTGCGTCATCTTTACATTTTGACCGGGCCCTGATGAACTAATCGCTGCCATCTACAACCGGAGTAATAAAATTGCCTTCATAATAAGAAGCCGTCCTTTCTATGGCGGGGGCTTTTTAAAGCATTAACTCTGCGTTCCACAAACAGACCCTGAGGGGGGACAGGGTGTCTCTTGCGGAAATTCAGAGTATAGTTTTAGTTTTTTTCAGCTATTCTGACTCACTATTACTTTAGCGAGCTGGCCACGCATGACAGATAGCCAGTGTTTGCTGATCATGCTTTTTTCCTGTTGCCACTCCCTATAGATGGAATTTTTGCAAGAGCTAAAGATTATTATTTGACAAATTGACAGTGTGATTTTTTTTTTTTTTTTTGAGTTCCTGTGCTGGTCTAGGAAAATGTGATCCTGATCTGACACTGCATAACTCAACACTTCTGTCTCTCTCCATCTTTACTTGACGGTCCCTTCCTCACCTCCTTCCCCCCTTTCTGCCTGTTCCCTTCTGGATGTCGTTCTTATTCTCTCTCCTCCGCCCGTATCATTCCCCCCCCGATCTCTTTCTTCAAGTCCTCTCCCAACTTTCTCTTTCTCTTTGCGCATCTCCCTCTCAGCCTCCTCTTTCGAGGGCCTCGGCTCCCGTACAAGCCTCCAAACAGGCAAACAGTCATGCAGCTCTGCTATCACAATGTAATGAGATTGGGAGCACCCAAATTGAAAGAAGCCATTTTCTACAGCTGTCAACTTATTATCGAGGCGAGGGGGAGACGGGGAAGGGGGACTGGGGGGGGGGGGCTTATTCCAGTACCTCTAAAGGCAGTGGAGGAGAGGAGGATGGCGGTGATGGAGGCATGGAAGGGTTTGAAGTGGGAAGATGGCTGAAGGAGGAGGCGGATGGGGCGCTCAGGGGTGAGCTGTTTTACATTTTGAATGTTTTGCTTTTTTCCCCACTAAGTCTGTCTCTCTCTCTCTCTCTCTCCCTCTGGTATATTTTAGTTTGGTTTAGTTCGCTGCCCTTGAAGTCCAAGTTTTTTTTTTCTTCTTTTCAATTCACTATGTTGCTCTTAATGTTTGAAAGGCCAGTTTCTATGGCTTCGTGCACCTGTGTTCTTTGAACACGTCCGACTTTTTGAGCACCTCTCGTTGTGTGGGTGTGTTTATTTGACCCACTTCGCGGCTATTTATATGCAAACAGAGAGCGTAGTCGTGTCCGAGGGAATGGCTGCCTTTTCCGTTTTTGCCAGGATTAGGATTCAGGCGTTTAACGTAGTTTGCTCCTGTCTGCAGTGTCCGACTGGCTGTGTGTACTTGACCTGCACATTATTTTTTCGGGGGGGACAGGCCTCTCTCCTGCTCCATTCTTCATTCATTCACTGTAATCTGCAGGGAGGATCACTGGCACGGCACCGAAAGCGAAGTGAAACGAGGTGAGGGAGAGTCCCGGCGACGCACCTTCCGATGCTGCCATAAAAACAGGGTCGTACTGTATGCACGGCCAGTCGCAGGGCTCTGAGCTGTAACAGAAACATACTCTCTTCGGCAGAGGGTGAGCAGCTCGTTCCCGGTGACACATTAACGCACGCGAGCACAGCGTGTCCCACATATCGTCGCCCTGATCACATTCTTTAAATGTCATACATCCGGCGATGGCCTGCGAGGACGGAACGGAACAGGACATGGTCCAGGAGGTTTCGAAGAAGCCACACACAATCTGTCAGACCCGCCCCCCATCTTTAATCCAGCTTCCAAGGACATTAAACCATAAATAATCTTTTTGTTCGAGTGTCTTGTCAAAAAATTGTGTAATCCATTCAAACCTAATTTTGCTCCTATTCTAATCAAAGATGATTATATGCTCTGTTTGTACCTTAACAGTCTTGTTGTGGCAGATTTTGATAATCACCCAGGCCAAGGAGGATGTTATTCCCCCGAGATTCTTTTCCTTTCGTCGGTTAATGAGCAGATATCCCCCAAAAAATGTTTTTTTTTATAAATTTCAGTAAACTTTGGCAGAAATTCGGGCCTTTGGCCCAAGACAATTTTTCTCTTTGGTTTGGGCATTTTATGCCGATACAGTTATTTTTGTCCTGGATTAGTTTGCTATTTTGAAATTTTGGCCTGCCAGCATGTCCCATCTGACCTCTGTAGCTCATCCAGAATGCAGCGGCCCGACTGGTCTTCAACCAGGTCTCCCACACCACACCGGCTCCCGGCGGGGGCTCGCCTACCGTGCTCGCGAATGTCTTCCTACATCCAGAACACGGTCGAATCCTACAACCCCAGCCCGTCCGCTGCACTCTGCGACTGCCAAGCGGCTTGTTACTCCGTCACCGAGAGGGGCTGGCAGCCACCGCCCAACAAACTCCCGTCTGTTTGCTGCACTGGTTTCCACAGTGGCGGAACGAGCAGAAATCCTTCAATCTTTCCGTCGTAGACTAGCAACTCACCTGTTCAGACTGCACACTAGGCGATGAATAATTGAAAAATTGAATGAATGAATCAATGAAAAAAAATTCTAAATTGCCTGTTTGATAACATTCTTTTGTACTTGCATGGTTCTTGCACAAACTTATTCGACAGACGCATTTCTTCTTGTGGCCTTGATCGGGAGACTCAGTCTGATTTGTACTCATCAAAGTCGTTGGTGTACAGATGATGGTGAACCACCTCAAGTGATGTCACTTCAGTTAAGTGTATAGGTTTGAAAATGATCTGTGCGTGTGGCGTTGTAGCCGGTTCCTCATCCTTCTTCTCTACTTCAGGCTCAAGTTTGCCTTAGTTGAGTCTAGAATAACAATTGCCAGTCTCGGACTGGACTGTCAGGGGTCATGTTGCATTGTGGGTAATGTAGGTTCCAGGTTTTGACGGGAAGAAGAACACGTGGGATAAGAAGGCTGACATCTCTGGCTCTTGAATTTCGACGACATGTCCACATCTACTCTGAGTGTTGCTGCAAAAAGTCCTGCTAAAAATGAATCAGTCAATGAATCAGCGTCACCCCTTTTTTTAAGGATGCTCGAACCAAATCCAACAAATCCTTGTCAGCCACGGCACTGATTTTCTTCTGAGACTCCTGTTGGCGCTGTTTTGTAAAGCGTGCGCATGTGTGCGAGTACTGTAGCTGTAGTTTTGTGTGTGTGTCCTGCGTAGCAGAGTGACCTTGATGTCCGCACTCAGCAGGAAGACACTGGAGAGGAGTGATTAACAGGAGGGGAGACAAAGAGAGGAGAGACACGAGTGGGAAGAAGGATGGAAATTCCCCCAAAAAGTGTGAAAGAGAAACGTGACAAAACAAACCAGACTTAACTGAAAAGGGACCTAATTCAAAGAAAAGTGAATGCAGGAGAGATGTAAAAGAATGAGTGACTCACCACACAGCTATTGGATTTTTTCTTTCTCTCTTCTTATTCTCCCTACAGGCAATCTGGAGGTGCAGTCATCAAGAACAGGTAAGAGGGAGAACGAGGGAGAACAAGGGAGGGGAGGGGGGAAGGAAGGAGGGGGGAGGAACAAAGAGAAAGAATATTACACTGAATGTTAATCAAACTCCCACTTGAGCAGATGAGAAAACACATTGCATAGTGTACAGTGTCTACGCGTTACTGTACTCTGAGTGAGTGTGTGTGCCGCTCATCCGCCATGACCCAGGTTAATAGGACTGCGAATGTCCACGTTTTTTCTTTACACGCACACAGTCAACACACACACACACACACAGTCAACACACACACACACACACACACGCAGTGCTTCCTAGCTGACGTTGTACTGTATTCTTCTCCGTCTCCTTCACCTTTGACCCCCCCAACCCCCCCTCCCTCTTTCCCCTCCCTCAGTCTTGGCGAGGAGTTTTATAAGGACGCCATCGAGCACTGTCGCAGCTACAATGCCCGTCTGTGTGCCGAGCGCTCCATGCGACTCCCCTTCCTGGACTCGCAGACCGGTGTGGCCCAGAGCAACTGCTACATCTGGATGGAGAAGAACCACCGTGGACCGGGTGTGTGTGTGTGTGTGTGTGTGTGTGTGTGTGTGTGTGTGTGTGTGTGTGTGTGTGTGTGTTTGTGTGTGTGTGTGTGTGTGTGTGTGTGTGTGTGTGTGTGTGTGTGTGTGTGTGTGTGTGTGTGTGTGTGTGTGTGTGTGTGTGTGTGTGTGTGTGTGTGTGTGTGTGTGTGTGTGTGTGTGTGTGTGTGTGTGTGTGTGTGTGTGTTCAATACCTGGCTGAATCCTCAGGAGCCCCTTTTCTTTGTTGGTGTGTGTGTGTGTGTGTGTGTTGCTACTAAATTATTCTCCTCAGTCATTTGTCCTGCGGCTTCCTTCTCTCCTTCCTCTGCTCTGCTCGTTTCTGTCTGTCTTCCCTTCCTCCCTCATTTCCTCCTTCCTCTTTTCCAGGCCCTCATACTTTTTCACACCTAAACTTTTTTTTTTTTTTCTACTTTCCCCAAAGGGTGTTTTCTCATCGCTTTCACTGTCTCTGTAACATCAGTGTATTTTGGCAGTGAATCAGACACCCCTGTAGGCAATGATACGCCGCTGGCACCAACTATTCCAGAGAGAGTGCACTTTGTGTGTGCGTGTGTGTGTGCGCACGAGTTTGAGTTTGCAGGCTTTGCCATGTGTCTGCCAGTTACATTCTTTTGTTTGTCAGTTGGTATTTAGTTTCTAACTTGATTTGCATAGAATAGCACTGAATGAAATTGAAAAAATTGACTTGATCAATTCACATTCTGCACGTGTTTGAGATTTAAAGCTTGGTTAGTCATTAGAAAGGACCTTGAGATAAAGTTTTCCAAAACCAACAAAATGAAGTTTATATTTATAATCTGCATTAATAATTGATGAATTTTTTGGGTCTTGAAGCTCGTGCAGAATCTGAAACAATCATTTTTAGTTTTATTAATGCTAGAACTGTGCTATTGATTTGACCAATATTCGATTAGATGAAATGAACATTCATGGTTCCCGAAGGAATATAGGATGAATCTTAATTTTTTATTCCTTCAGAGCAACCGACTCGATTGACATCTGTTGCTTTTGTTTCTTTTGGATGGATTCATATGACATTCAATGCACACATGAATGTTCCTCTCAGAATAGATTCCTGTTAGTTTATAGTACTTTGGTTTCAGCACGTGTCAGACTTTAAACGTTTTTTGAAATAATAATCCATCCAGTGCAAACCTCGTTCACACACACACACACACACACACACACACACACGAGTCATGTTGAAGCATCCTATGTGAAGCTGTGCATTCCTTTGTGTCAGGTCATGCACCAGGTCAGTTGTACACATATCCCGCTCGCTGCTGGCGCAAGAAGAGACGGCTAAACATCTTGGAGGACCCGCGGCTTGTACCGATCGAGTTCAAAATCGGTAAGGAGTAAATGTGCCGGCCCATTATGAGGAACCTTAATCAATAACGTGGAATTGAATAATAATTAGTAATTGATATTTGTATATTAATGCTGACCATTAAGGTTAAACAACGTAACGTGCCACATTTCCCTTTTATATGTTAACATTTTTAATTTGTTCTCTTTTTGCTCAAGGCTCCAAAAAGTCCATATTAATGTCATCATTTATATTATAAATACAATATAATATAGCCCACTCATAGGCTGCTTGTGTGCCCCTTTTATTTCCCCCCTTTAATTAAAAAAAATCCACATTATCACATAGACTCTACATCAGCTCAATTAAAGCTATACTATTTCATAAATATGTTGCTAAGACTGTCATTTTTTCTACCTTTTGTAATGACAGAAATTAATAGATATCACTTAGTTGGTTCTTGGTTCTGTTCACGGCTCGGTGTTGTCACCGAGCTTTGCGTTTGCATCATAACGGAAAGAAAGTTTCACGTGAAACGCACAATGGTTCGCCGGTGACATCCTGTATGCAGGTGGCTTTAGACACGAAGGCGAACACATCCGTGAAGACATAGTGAAAACTCTCCCCCAAGCCTCATTCACGTGATGTATCCAAATTGCAGATTGATTACTTCCGCCTCTGTACGCTGCACGAGTCCTCCTGCCAATTTTAGTTTCCCCCGGGGCGGCGTCGGCTCAAATGAGCATGTCGGCGTGAATGTGAGGTCGCTGCAGTTTTTTTTTCTTTCTCCTGATTGTTATCGTCTCGCTCCTCAGACTACGAGGCCTCTCTAAAGAAGGAGGGGGGGATCCCGGACGGTCCTGTGCTGGAGTCGCTGCTCGCCGGGGAAACCCTGGACAAGAAGGTAGAGACCAAGGAGGAGGAGCCAATGAGCGAGTGTCAGGTGAGACTTTAATTTCCCCTTTTCAGTGACTTTTTGGTTTTCTCCCCGTGTTCTTGTTTTTGTTGTTTTCTTCTTGTCGGAGCCTGTCGACCTCTTTTTATCTGTCACTTTCACGCTCTGTGTTTGTGTTTCTTTGTCTGTCTCTGTCCTCTGTGTGTTTTATTGGTGACATCCCTCCTGGCACAGAGCGCGTGTGTGTGTGTGTGTGTGTGTGTGTGTCTATACAGTATGCGCAGGTACTGGTGATTGTGTGTGATTGCACTGGAGCAGTCGTCGTCTTTCTTTTAACGGGGGGTATCCACTGGAGTATTTGAGGGAAGAGTCGAGCCACCTCTTTGCCCCTTTTTCATCCTGTATCCAACCACCGTGGCACTCTTGCCAACTTAACTTGTGAGCAAAAAAAACTTAATGTCCACCCGACCGGGTATTTCATCAGCTAGAGGCTGTTGCTCTTGAACTCTTGAACTGCGATTGGACAGCTAATCAATCAGCAGTTGAGCGAATGGCCCTCGCAGCATTTTTTGAAGGCTAAAGAAGAGTTCCGGGCCTCTAATCCAGGTCTGCGGGCTCTCTGCGGTTTAGGCTTTACCTCGACACGTCGCTGCTATCTTCTTCTTCTTTCATTTTTTTTTATACAGCAATGAGATTAAAGTCTTGTGAGATAAAGATGGAGTTTTCCTATAAGGCTCAAAACACACACAGCCTCCTGTTTTTACACATGAAGTTCA
Source organism: Scophthalmus maximus (assembly GCF_022379125.1). Taxonomy (NCBI): domain Eukaryota; kingdom Metazoa; phylum Chordata; class Actinopteri; order Pleuronectiformes; family Scophthalmidae; genus Scophthalmus; species Scophthalmus maximus. Next base: position 20,452,497 of record NC_061525.1, read on the forward strand.
GTTTATTTGTCCTGGGGACCAGTGGCCTGTGTTAGCGGTTATTTAATGTTTTCTGTGGCTCTGGAAGGAGCTGACTTAAGTCTTTAAAAAAAAACCCCGATAAAGACCCCTTTATCTTGCGTCTTGGACTTTTCGAGTAGAAAAACCTGCATTACAAACCGGAGGTGAGGGGTTTGAAGGAGGAAGAATAAAAGAGGATAACTGTGGGAAATGTAGGGTCTTCAGTTTTTGCGGGCTTGTAACAAACTAGGGACTTAAAAATCAGGACATTCAGGCCTTTTGTTGCTTGATTTTGTTTTTTTCCCCTTTGCCTCTCTGGAGTCTTCTGGCTTTACAGAGGCGGAGTAATAAATTGCATTCTGAGCCCCTTCAGTCGAGGAAGTCGCGAATGGAATCGTTTATTTCAATGTAATGGTGACACACTTGGCTATATTTGGTGCTAATGGTTCTGCTCTTACAGTTGTTTGCTGCACTATGATTAAGCAAACGCCCTCAAAATCAGCAGGACGCAGTGCAATTTTGTGGCCACCCTAGTCGAAAGTGGAGCCAGAATGAAAAGGAAAGAGAAAGCAAAGTCTTACAGTCCACTCTGCTCTCCCTCCTCCGGCATCTCACCCACAGAAGCTGCTTGTCGGGGATTTCCCTCACGAGCTGGAGGTGGATGAGATGGAGGAAGACGTTCCCAAGCGAAAGAACCGTACCAAAGGACGGGTAAGGCAACAGTGACATTTCACACTTCATCGCTCTTTCAATGAGCGAAGAAAAACACATAATCTGGCTGTCAGTGTGGAAGAGTGAAGCCCAAGTCTGCACCAATGATCCAGACTGAGTTTAGTGTCCATGCCTGTCGGACACACGAGCATGAACAACAGATGAAGACGACATCGTAGGAGATATTCTCGTGTACATGTACTTGAATTTTTCCCTCTCAAGCTCTAGCTTGAAAAAAACCCTTTTTCTAATCGCATCTACAAGAACGTTTTTGTAATTCCAGGTCTGGAGATATGATAATTTCGACCATCGGAATTCATTTTGTGCTTGCTCGGTAATGAAATGCCAACGACAAAACCAACAGTTCTTACGCAGAATAGATGCCAACGGATCCAGAAATTGAGATTGCGCTCATGCTGGGACGGCCTTTTCTTTTTTTCCCCTTTTTTTTTTTTTTTTTTGCGCATCTTTGATTAAATCAGACAGGTTCTCTCCTTCCGTCCTATGGGAAGATAATCAAGTGTTAACAATGTATTCTGAAAAGTATCACGCACACACACATACTCACACAAACACATGCTCACACGCAGACACCAGGGTTGCTAATTGGAGCTGTTGATCCCCTGCTTGGTGTCATCAGCCCCCTCCTGCTGGAAGTGCAGCTTTACACTGAGAGCAGATGATTAGCATGCAAACGTGTGTGTGTGTGTGTGTGTGTGTGTGTGTGTGTGTGTGCGTGTGTGTGTGCGCATGAATCTGTAAATGTGGGTATGTAGACACTTGAACACACAAATCAGGAGTGTGCTGTTACACTCTTTTCATTGTGTGTGTGTGTGTGTGTGTGTGCATACAGGACTTGTGCGACAAGTGGGGAAGTTGAGTTGTTCACAGTGTGTGTGTGTGTGTGTGTGTGTGTGTGTGTGTGTGTGTGTGTGTGTGTTTTTCGCTGCAGGCCTACGGTGTCGGGGGCATGAGGAAGAGACAAGAGCTGCCTGCCATTGAAGACAGAGACAAGCCTTACGTCTGTGACAGTGAGTGCAACATTTCCTTTTTATTCACATTTTCCATTAGTATGACCTGTACAGAAAACATATATAGTTATATATATATATATAATGCTCTGTATGTGCTTGTGTGTTCCAGTCTGTGGAAAGCGCTATAAGAACCGTCCAGGGCTGAGCTACCATTATACTCACACCCACCTGGCAGATGAGGAGGGGGAAGAAGACTCAGAGCGACACACGCTACCCTTCCAGCGCAAGAACAACCACAAGCGTGAGTCTGCTGTCTGAATATCAAACTTACAGTACTTACAGTTGCCTTGTCTCGTCCATTATCGTTCACCCCGTGTGGGGTGTTTTTTAGTTGGCAGGACAGCCTGAGGTGTGGTGCCCTCAGTTGCGGAGCGAACGTGCTGTAGGTTTAGCACTTTCAGCGTCGTTAAAAACAAGCCTTAATAATCAGAATATTATCAAGAACTATTGATTGATCCTTCCTCGGAGTTCCTCCTGCAGCATTATAGAAAGTCAGAGTGCTGACTGAGCTGAATACAAAGTCTCGTCTTGTGTGGATGAAAGATAAGATTTGTCCCAGTATGAGCAGATTTCTTCAGTTACAACAGATTCCCACTTCCCACATTCCCACTTACTCTGAGTGTAAAGGTGAACCCCGATGCTCATTTCTACAAAGATTTAACAACTCCTGCCTCCTCTTCTATCACCACTCATCAGCACCGTAGTTAAATCAGTGGAAAAATCACCAGTCATACACTCTGGGAACATTTCCAGCCCACTTTGTGTTTGTACCGTTCAATGTACCTTTCAGTTTACAGCTCGCAGTATGGCCGCAGCCATCAACTGCTTAATGAGCTTCCATTAATGCGCCGGACCAGAATTTCATTAAGTTATAATTAAGACCCTTGGTATTGCTTTGCTAATGCCTCCAGCATGTTTTTGCCAGCGACTGTGTAGGAATGTATGTAAATGCAGAAGAAGTGCATGGGAACAGATGTTAATGTGGTGATGTGGTATTTCATAGATTCATATAATCAAGTGCTTTCAGCCATGCTAGTGGCAATTTTTTTTTTTTTAATCCCAGTGTTGATGTGTTGGTCAAGTCGTCTACCACTTTGGTCCCAGACTGAAACATCTCATCAATTATTGGACGAATCGCCAAGAAATTGATCATGTGTTGGTCGACTTTCTCTCCCCTTTCACGAGTCAGTCTTGGCCGTCAATCATGTTTTTATAGCACCAAATAACCTATTAAAACAAAAAACTAAACGGAAAACATGAACACTTGAACACCTAACCAAAATGACAGACACCGTCTTTAAGAAAAAAACCATTTAAACGTTTATTTTTGCTTTCTTATTTTGGTCCTTGTCCCATCAACTAACACGGAGGAGGCGGGGTTTTATGACTTGTACTGCTGCCAACCATCAGGGGGCGATATAGATGATTTGGCTTCACTTTCACTTTGCTGACAGTCTAATTTCTTACTGTACAACTGTGTTTGACAAGTTATGATGCCAATCACACATAATGTCTCATCATGTACATCTGGCTCGTTTGCATTTACTCACATCACTGGATTTCACCTTCTGCCTTATTATTTCTTATTGGACTTTCATGTATTTAATGAGATTTGCTGCAGGCAGCCATTCTGAGAGTTACTGAAATAATATTGGCAGACTCCCTGAAGCTGAAAAAAAGGGGCTGAGTGCAAAAACCTGCAGCTACTTCGGTTTGAACAAGGAGCAAAATATATTCAAAGATCGCTTGTGTTCGCACTGACTGGTTGTACATGCGTAACACTGCTGTGGGTTGCAGGCATCTCACGACAGCAGTTATCACAGGGCTGCAAAGGTCCTGCTAATGGGCAACATAAGAGCGTAATTACAGTGAACCGAATGTAAAGCAAATATTTAGGTTTCTACAAAACAGGTCATGGCTCAAAACTCAAACCTGTCAGCTGCAGCGTCCACAATAACCCAAATCGCTTGCTGTCTTTGTCTCTATGTAGCTTTTCATTTTCACCCCCCGGGGTCTGTCTTTTATGGTTTTTGTTCGGTGTTGTCTTCTATCCGTTGTGTTTTGTTTGTTTGTTTGTGAACGCTTCTTATAGTCGTGCATTTATCCTGCGGGAGATTGTGTTTCGGGGTCGGTAATTGTCAGTGAAACAGCTGTAGTTGTTCACACACAGAAAAATATGTGTGGACATTTGGAAAAAGCAGACAATGCGTTTGCGTTTCTTTGTTCCTGCTGGTCTTAAAACAAGCAATTTTCTCAGAATAGAACACAGATGAATACTCACCAAAAAAAAAACAACACACACATATCCACCACATTATCGGTGTCTGCCGCACTACAACGATGTCCACTCTGAAACTATGCTGCCTCTCAGTTAATTGGCAGTGGGCGTTCTTTTAAATTGGCCTGTCTGACAGAACAGACTGGCCCAGTGTGTGCGTGTGTGTGTGTGTGTGTGTCTGTGGTGTTCATGTGTGTGGCCATGCTGCAGTCTTAGGTCTCTCCAGTGGAGGAGAGCAAGAGAGACAGCATTTGAATCGTTTGATATCCCCCATCACTCCCTCCCAAACAGTCTGTAATGACACACACGCACGCACACGCACACGCACACACACACACACACACACACACACACACGACATTGGGAAAATGCAATCTTCTCTGCTGAAATGAAAAAAGAAGCTTAGCCCCTATGGTTGGTGTGCGTGTGTGTGCGTGTGTGTCCACATGCACAAGTGCACATGCATTAGAACGGCTCTGTGAGCGTGTATATACATGCAAGTGTGAATACATTTGTATGTGTGCGTGTGTGTGTGTGTGAGCACATTTCCCCCAATCTGCTGAGTGTCACGAAGGAGACTCCACCACCACCCAGCTCCACCTTTTGGTATATTGCCACGTGTAATATTATAAATATGGCTCACCCAAATGAGAGCAGCCCTGCATGCATAATTCATGCTATATCCTTACTCAAAAATGCTGTCTAGACGCTATAGTATAATTGCAGCCTCCACGACACAATTGTGAGCTAAAACTTAACACACAAAAAAACTGTACAACTCCTTCTTTTTCTGAACCTGGTCCAACTCCATTCTCACTCCCTGTTTTTCCATCAGTGTGATAAATGGCGGATTATTCCACCAGGAGATGAGATTTTCCTTCCCTCTCTTCCTCTTCGTCCATCTTCCTCGTCTGCTCTGGCTCTGCATCCTCATTTAACCCTCCTCTCCCCTCCTGCTTCTGCCTCCCTTCATTTCTATTCTCTCCCCCGTCGTCTTTCGCTTCATCCATCATCAAGGTTTGGTTTTGTTTTAACTTATTTCCTTGTTTTGTGTCCTACCCTCCCCTGGAGCATCATCCCCACAATCAGCCACCACAATTAAACCTCCCCATATATCTGGATCCCAGCCGATATACTGTTTACTCAAAGCTATCGGCGCCATTGAAATTCATGACTGCACCACATACATAGTCTTTACTCTTCTATCACTTCTTCTCTGGAGAAGAAGAAGGTTGGAGGTGGTGAAGAGGGGAGGGGCAGGACGGCAGGCGGGGGTGTGGGGGTTCTCTTTTGGCGTTGATGCGATGGTGGGAGGGGTGGGGGGAGGAGAAGAGGAAGAAGAGGGAGAGGAGGAGGCTGAGGAGAAGTGGATGAATAAGGGGGATGTTTACTTTAGAGGTCAGCCCCGCTGTGTCCACCTGAAAATTGGTTTTGTGGTTATAAGGAGAAATGGAAGGAGGCGGACGAGAAGGGGAGAGAGTCTAATAGGGAAATAGTGAAATAGCAGAAATATGACAAAGCGATTGCAAGAAAGACAATGAATGAATGAATGAATGAATGAGAGGAATAAAAGAAAGACAGAGAGAGAGGGTGAGGCAGAGGGGGAGGTAGAGAGAGGGCGGGGGCCGGATGCTTGTCATTAAATCCCCCTTCTCAAGTCAGAACTGAGATTCAGAGGCCACTTTATCTGGACGGACAGACGGTCCTACAGTGTGGAGCAGCAGGGACGCTCCGACACACACACACACACACACACACACACACACACACACACACACACACACACACACACACACGTGTGCATTTCTTATAGTGTGTGTGAATGTGCTCTATGGGCAATAATGCCGAACTTTGAGTGTGTATGTGTGTGTGTGTGTGTGTGTGTGTGTGTGTGTGTGTGTGTGTGTGTGTGTGTGTGTGTGTGTGTGTGTGTGTGCTTGTGCGTGTGCGTGTGTGCATGTGTGTGTAATTGAGCCCTTTGAAGGTCAGCGCCTCTCTGGTCCTACTCACCATTGTTGGTTGCTGTGTGTTTGTTTTTTTCCATCTACATATTTTTGTGTTTTTGTTTCTTGTGTCTCAAAATGGCCCCCCGTCCTCCTCCCGCTGTATGCAGACAGAGGAGGGAAAGACGAATTTCGATCAACCCACAAATCGATGTGAACCATCGCTGACTAACCTAAAATGGCCACTCCCCATGTCTGTGTCTGTCTGTCACTCCACGTGTGCACCGCTGCCTCTCTTTTCCCCCTCGCTGTCCGATTTACTCCTGTTTAATAAAAGAGCACCGCTGATTTGACATCGGTGTGTTAAGATTCCAGCGATCATCTTCATTGCTTTAGCTGCTACATTCCCATTACTAGCAGCGTCACTGGGCAGACACAGGTGTTATGAACATTTTTTACATTCAAGCCACACGCTGCTACAAATCTTTTTTTAATTCAAATTTGTTTTGCTTCATCCGTGCTATCGAACGTAAAAAGTAAAGATCAAATTTCAAATACGGAGAATGCCACGGCTTGCTGTACACTTTGCCGTGCATGTATGTCATATTTGTACATCCTATGGGGCAGCAGTTGGACGGAGATAAAGAGCATCCGCTGCTTTTTCTGGATGTGTTCTGAACTTTTCACGCACACCGGCATTCCTCCTCAGCTTTTGATTGGTCATTGACTCTTGCTGCTGCTGCTGCTGCTGCTGCACGGCACAGGAAAGGAAAGGAAGAGAGAGAAACGGCTGTTGCCTAGCAATCCGGTTGCCATAGATACCGCCAGGGCTCCCTCCTAAAGAGTACACTGTTATGTACATTGAGAAGAGAGAGAGAGAGAGAGAGAGAGAGAGAGAGAGGGATGGAAGAGGAGGGAGGAGAGGAAGAGAGAGAGAACAGACAAGGGGAGGGATGGAGGGATTGAGGGAGGAAGAAAGAAGAGAGAGTGAGAGAATGAAGAAGAAGAATGGAAGAAGTTGAAGTATAGACGAAGCGGTGGGGGCACAGAGGAGTTCATTAAGAATAACATAAAGAATGAGAGAAGAGAGAGAAAACAGACAAAGAGAGGAGCCGAGCGAGAAGCAGAGAGTTGTACAGACTGAGAAAGAGAAAAAAGACCAAGAAAAAAATCTCTTCATGATTCGTCATATAGATTCCCCCAGACAGTTGGGATGGTGAAGGCAGGGTGATATTGGAGTCTGCTTCATTTGCTATTCTGTCTTAAGATGTGGTGCTGTGGCTCGCTGGCTGGGTTGTTTTTTGCAGTTCCATCGGTTGTGTTTGGCCATGTTTGGATAAGCCCCCCCTCACTAGCTGCCACAGCCCCCCCCCTCTTTCCACCCACCACCTCCAGCCCCCAAATCCATCCTCACCCATCCGTCCTCCTGTTGTCTGTTTTGTTCCCCTCCCTGTTACTGAAATGTAACCGTAAAACACAACAAGAGGAAGATTCTTTTTCAGAAATCCACTAAAATATAAATGCCCCAGACGTCAGCCAACATAATGCAATAGTGAATTCACTTTTGCACCATTCAAGTTTAAACTGGTATTACTGTGTTTACTTTTCCCAGAGAAAAAAATTGTTTTGCACACAAATGAGGCTTTTTTTTTTTTTTTACAAGTTTGGCTTTTGTTTGGAATACAATTCTAGTTGGTGGTTAGCACAGGCAGCGGTAGCCACCGCGACTGGACACACAAAGAACACTGCACCACCTACTGGAACTCAAACTCCCGAACCTCAGTTTCAGAAATACCAACCCCCCCCCCAAAAAAAACAGGGAGGCAGATTTTCACTTTAAACGTCTTTTTTCCTCCCCGTCTTTGTTTCTTTCAGCCTGACTGATCATTTGACATTTCCTCATGACAGTGCAGCGCTGACACACAGTATAGTGGACCATGTGCGGCCGGGGCACAATTCAAACAGGATTTCACAGTCACATTCCCAGCCGGCTCTCTCCCCGGAACAAAATAGGATTAATAATTTGCATTTTAACTCTTCATCGCCGGAGACATGAGCCTGGCTAAGTGGCTCTTTTTAAGTGTGTGTACATACACAGCAGACATATAAGTGTAGGACATGTGTGTGTGTGTGTGTGTGTGAGACTCGTGTGTGTGTGTGTGTATGTGTGTGTTTGTGATTTCTTTACATGCATGATTTATGGGGAGTGCTTATGTGATTTATTTGCATGTGTGTATGTATTGGCTAAATGTGCACATATCTGCAGGCTGCAGAGCCTGACGGATTGTGTGCGCGTGTGTGCATTTGGGCATTCGCGTGTGTGTGAGTTTGTGTGCACTTGTCTTTCTGTGGTTGTGAGAACCAATTTTGGTTCAAAACCAATGTTGTGAGGACATTTGACAGGTCCTCAATTTCATAAGGCTGTTTGAGGGTGGTTAAGGTTAAGGGGCTGGGAAATGCATAATGTCAATAAGTGTCCTCACAACTACGGCGAGACGAAGGTGTGTGTGTGTGTGTGTGTGTGTGTGTGTGTGTGTGTGTGTGTGTGTGTGTGTGTGTGTGTGTGTGTGTGTGTGTGTGTGTGTGTGTGTGTGTGTGTGTGTGTGTGTGTGTGTGTGTGTGTGTGTGTGTGTGTGGGGGGGCGTGTGTGTGTGTGTGTCAGTTTCTGCGGGTCAGTGTGCTTACATAGCAACCATAGATCAAGTTTTATTATGCACCAAAACTGCCTCTGTCCTCTCTCCTTTGCAATGTCATCCCTGCACACGAACTCACGTTGCACGCGTTCACACACATGCAATGCATCCAGACCCACAATTCCCTGGGAGTTACGCAACCTGCTGACTGGACATGAGTGAAAGTAGTACTTGTGTGTGTGTGTGTGTGTGTGTGTGTGTGTGTGTGTGTGTGTGTGTAAGGGTGAAGGGTGGGGTAGGTTTGGTGGGTGCATGGATGGAGAAGCAGCAGAAACAAGGTGGGGAAGAACAGAGCATGGCACTGGTGCAGGCATTAGAGTGACATCAGATGGATTGCAGGAAAGAGCTCCAATTTCCTCTTTGAGAGTAGGGGGGGGGGAGAAATAGATAGAGAAACGAAATAAGGAAAGGCGAAGAAAAAAAATGGAGCACAATGAAGCGCAGAGAAGAGATCGAATCAGAAGCAGAGAGAGCAGCAGCAATAATGAGAAGGCATGAAAGTGCAAAGAGGAAGAGAGAGAGGTAGAGGATGGCAGAAAGAGTGAGGGGAGGAAGATGGGGGGGAGAGGAGAGAGAAAGGATGGCAGTGACTTTTCATCTGTGACTGACGGTTTCCAACTGACTGCATCTCTGCCTCCTTGTCTGCATGAAAAAAAAAAAACCTGAAGACGTCTCCTTGAGAATTTGGGATTTTTGGGACCGTGTGAATGTTCACGTGTGTGTGTCGTCTGTTGTCTGTTTGTCTATCCCTTGGTGTCATGTCAGAATATGTGCAACATTTGTATTTGTATGTAATTAAGTGCTTACGTGTGTGTGTGTGTGTGTGTGTGTGTGTGTGTGTGTGTGTGTGTGTGTGTGTGTGTGTGTGTGTGTGTGTGTGTGTGTGTGTGTGTGTGTGTGTGTGTGTGTGTGTGTGTGTGTGTGTGTGTGTGTGTGTGTGTGTGTCTGTGTGTGCGTGTGGCTGGTTCGAGGGTGACGGGGAATTTCATTTATCCCATGAAAAGAGAGCGAGTGGGGGATGGGACTGAAACTGGACGGCAAAAGTTATTATGCAAAGGCTTGGTAGTAAATCTTTGTGTGTGTGTGTGTGTGTGTGTGTGTGTGTGTGTGTGTGTGTGTGTGTGTGTGTGTGTGTGTGTGTGTGTGTGTGTGTGTGTGTGTGTGTGTGTGCGCGCGGCTGTTGGACTCTACTGTATGTGTGTGGTTGCGGGTGTGTTTCGTCTGTGTGTGTGTTCTCCCATTGTAATTGTGTGTTTGTGTGCTGCTCCTGAGAGGCTCTCCTCATTAAGCAGCCAGGCGACAGGAGTGCAGAGTGTGTGTTTTCACACACCGCTGCTCCGATATACAACGAGAGCCACTTTTTTTTTTTTCAACCTTCCCTTCCTTCTCTCCCCTTTGTGCCTCCTCCTCTTCTTCCTCTCTGTCTTTCACTCTTTCTTTCCCCACTTGCCTAATCTGTTCCTGAAATCCTTCCCTCCTTTTTCTTCTAGCCACCTCTCTCCTCCTCCTCCTCACTCCTTCCTCCCTTCGACACCTGCGGTAGTGGCGTGTCCGACTGCCTTCGATAATTGTGACGAACAGATGCATTTGATTGAGCAAGTTCTGTCTTTTTGGTGACGTGGTAACCATGGAAACTGTTTTTTTTTCGTTGTTGTTCATGGCTGAGCTCACCTTTATCTAAACAACAGAATTGAGCATAATGGAAGTTTAAAAAAAGACTTCGAGCAGTTTGTGCGAATGTTTAATATGCAACGAACCAAGGAGCAGACAGGGAAACAGAAACATGAGGGGAAAAGAGCTGGAGAAAGATGAGGGAAGGGAAAAGGTGAGGTGGAAGAGAGAGTGACACAAGGCAACAGGTAGGCGCCTGTGTGTGTGTGTGCGTGCGTGCGTGCGTGCGTGCGTACGCTGAGGCAGTGGCAACTCCCTTCTGATGGAAGCGCTCAGTTGACGAGGCCTCCACTGTGGCCAGCCAGAGGATGAGATTATCGACCAGCCAGAGTCGGGCCGTGGTTTGGTTCCAGGTCAGAGTAGCGGATGGAGACGGAGGAGGAGGAGGGAGTGGTGTTAAAGGTGGAAGGAAGAGCAGAGGTTTGAGGGGTAGAGAGAGAGAGAGAGAGAGAGAGAGGGCGATACTGGAGGAAGAAAATGGGGGAGACGCAGGATGAGGATGAAGACGCTTGGTCACCCCCGTACTCTATCATAGCCCCCCGCTCGTTACACAGTGTAAGAAATGTTCTTCGTATCCAGGTCAGCTTCAGCTAGAGAAAATAAACCTCTTCTTCAGATGCAAATTTTTCTCACACAGGGTTGAGATCAAGTTCTTCCACACTTAATATAAAAGCGTAATTTAAATAGATAGATTTTTGCAGTGCAAACGGCTGTCTCTATTAAAAACCATGTATCGCCACATGTTGTCATCATCAAAAATATTCAGACAAAGCTGAACGCTTAGATATTTCATATTTGAGAACAGCACACTATACTTTTTAAATCTTACCATCTAAAGCCCGTTGCATTATCAGGGTTGGTTTAAATGAGGATTTCAGCTTTTGAGGATTCGTCGTTTCTCAATTTTTTCTTCTGCTCTTCTTACTCATATGTCGACCATAAATAAGTCAGCATCTTTGTGGAGTTTATTATTTGTGGCCTTATCAAACCGGCCGAATGCATCGATAAAAATATTAACACATAGATGAATAAAATGAAAAAAAAAATAAGGAGCAGGGCAAGAGGTGGCTCAGAGAGCAGAATAACAATGCGAGGTAACGAAGGAGCGGCAGGGAGGAGGAAACGAGGCAGGGGGAGAGGAAAATTACAAAGCAGAGAGGAAAGGAGGGATGGGGAAGGGTAGGTGTTGGTGGGGGGGGGGGGGGGGTGAGGTGCATTTGAGGATTCATCTCTTGCTGGATAATTCCCAGGAGGATCTCTCTCCAGCACTTGAAAGCTGTGAAGTGTGCGGTTCTGCTCATACTCCTCCTGGTAATTGGAAGAGGAGAGCAGAGGAGGGAGGGAATGAGGGAGGGAGGGGGGGGAGGTGGGGAGGGAGGGAGGGAGAGGAGGGTCAGGTAAAGGAGGGAGATGTGGAAAAAAGAAGAAGAGGAGAGGGAGAGAGTGGCTGAAGCAGGTAAAGAAACAGAGACGGAGGGGGACAGGAGGAGCGGTAAAGGTAACGAGGGAGTTAGGAGGAGAAGAAGAAGCAGAAAAAAAAGCCACCTGACTTGTGCCATATTTCTTTATTCCGGTCCCTCCGTTTTTCACCCCCCCACCTTGGCATATATCTCTTTTATTTTTTCGCTCATTAGCTCACTCCTCTTTAGTCTCTCTCTCTATCACTGTCCTCATCCCTCCCTCCCTTCGCCGGCGATGGCGTGTCTGTGGTTGCAGGCGGCTTCTGAAACATGGCCACGGGCGTTTAATCATTGATGGAGTTTCTTTTCTCTCCGTGCAGGCGGGCCAGCGGGCAGCCCCGGCTCGCTCGCATGCATCAGGACCTGCTGATTCACTCTCTGGGGCCTCAAAGCACACACACACACACGCACACGCACACGCACACACATACACGCACACAAACACACACACACGCGCACGCACAGGCATGAATACAAAAGGCAGAGGTGCACACAGCACTGTAGCACACAGTGTGTGTGTGTGTGTGTGTGTGTGTGTGTCCCACCGGGGATTGCGAGGCCCAATCAGCAGCCGTGAGCCCAAATAAAAGCAGCGAAGATAAAAGCAATTTGTTTGACCAGCACAAGAAGGCGAAAAAACGTGTTTGCATTGGCTGCAGGGCTTCACGCCACATACAGCATGTCTCCGCGGTCTCTGCACGTCCTCCTGCCAGACTCAGCAGACATCTGGCTGCGTTAGTTTAGTTTAAAAAGTAAATACACTACTGTATATAGCTACTCTATGCTCAATACTGTACATGACCAGTATCATTCCAGTCTTCGCCCGTTTCGTTCAGGAGGGACAGCAGTGTCCGTCCCTCTGTCCACTACTTTGGTTTGGATGTATCTCAGCAAATTAATACATGTTTTATTTGTCCTCTACATTTCTGACTAAATAGCCGATGGCTAATCCATCAACTCAGCTGATGCACTTTTGTGTTTAGTGCTAATTGGCTAAATGGCTAAATAAGATGGTGAACGTGTGATGAACATTATTGGACCAGTGTCCACAACGGTTTCACTCACTCACTACTGTATATATTAGACTCTTACAGTCAGCATCAAATTTCACTTCTCATCATTTCTTCTCGTAATGTTATTGTCATCGAGGTCCACGGATTGATACCTTGGAAATTGGTGAAAATGTAAACAAATAAAAACTGCCCTGTCTGGCAAATTAAAATAAAATAAAAAATCCTGGATCTACTCCTTTATCCATATCCACGCCAAAATGTAATTGTTTTTTCTGTTTCCCATCCTTCCACCAAATTTCGTAGAAATCTGTTTTCGTAGCTTTGCGTAATCCTGCAAACAAACCAAGAAAGAGACGGGTTAAAAAACCTGCAGTGGTAAATATGGAAATATTGCACAACAGGAAAGAAAAAATCAGTGCTCACGGAATGCACAAAACTTTTTTGTGCTTGTTTCTCCCTCAGAATAAGGACGCTGAAATAATAGGAAGATTACAGTGCACTTAATAGCACACAGGTAATGTTTTTGGACACAAACACAGATCGGCCTGATGACGTGCACTAAAAAAGGATAAACTCCAATAACAGCTGAGCAGCAGCATCATGGGCAAAATGAGGATGGAGACTTCAATCTGATTTTGAAAAACTTCAGCTGTGATTTTTTTTTGGGAGCTGCTTGTATTGTACCAAAGGTCCAGAACACCCACACTGTCTGGTCGGTACACCTCCGTCTACATCCTGGGAATGAACACATTTGATTATTGTTTCTTCTGATGGTTGATGCCCAATTATCGCTGCCATAGTGTAATTTTTCTCACCTTGTTTTTCATCACTGCACCACTGCATGGAAGTGCCCAGCCCAGTATATACTGTACATACAGGTCACATGACAGCCTCCCTCTGTAACCCTTTTGGATTCTGCAGGTACAGCGCCTCGTTTCCCTCCTCTGCTACTCTGCTCTCTGTCTGTCTCTCTGTCTCTCGTCCTGATCAGAGCATTCTTTATATTATGATTTCATTTCTCTGAGGATTAAAGTCAGACCCTGTGGAGAAGAAACCCAATCTCTCTCTCTCTCTCTCTCTTTATCTCTCTCTCTCAATCGTCCGTCCCTTTTCAACCTCTTCTCCATCAAACTCGCCTTCTCGTCATCCCCCTCTCCCCCTTCCAGCCACCCTGACTCCAAGAAGACTCCACCCTGAAATGGATGGATTGATCACTTCTCTCTGTTTCTCATGTACACACACACACACACACGCACACACACACACACACACACACACACACACACACACACACACACACACACACACACACACACACACACACACTGGCAGGAATGAAAAAGGGAGAGGTGCACACAGAACTGTAGCACACAGACAGATAAAATGCAGCCTGAGCGTGTCTTGTGTAGTGTGTGTAGTGTGTGTAGTGTGTGTGTGTGTGTGTGTGTGTGTGTGTGTGTGTGTGTGTGTGTGTGTCTCTGGTTATGTGATTGCTTCCATTAAAGAGATTATGCAATCAAAAGCAGTAAGACAGGCAGGCAGACAGTCAGACAGACAGACAGAGGGATGGATGTAGAACATGTACACGTACACACACACACACATACACACACACGTGCAGCACTCAGGCAGGAAAGGGGAATTTCTCTCTTGTTAATAATTATTATGAAACGGCTTCACATGGAGCACTTGCCTCTCCACACACTCAGCATGACGGCAGGTCTGTCCCGACAGTCCCCCCCCCCCCCCCACGCACACACGCACACACAGTATTCTCCAGTCATTCTTCAGCTCCTATCTTCTTCCCCCACCCTTGACTGTGTTTACCAGCCCTCAAGGGCTCCAGGTGGACGTCCCCCTCCGTCCCCCCTCCATCCCCCCTCCGTCCCCCCTCCCCCTCACGTCCTGGGTGAACAGGCGAGTCCCAGGCTCCAGCGCAGGCCTGCTTGTTTTTGCCCAAGCAAACAGATGGAACGAGAGAGAGACAGACTGTGTGTTGCTCCCAGGTGGGGCGGTGTGCATCTGGGACTCATAGTTACAGATGTAATTTCTTATTCTTTGTCTTACATCGTAGTATTTCACCTCTAATCACGCTCTGTCTGTACAATTACTCTTGTCAGTGATGTTTTCCACCTCTTCCGCTCACCCCGGTGGCCGCCGCTCTGTTGATATGTTGGGACTTTAATACACTTTTCCCTCTCCAATCTTTCTTTCTGTCAAGAGATTGATATACAGCTCCCTCACTGACTTATGAGTTTACACTCTTCAACCGCCTCCTCCAAGAGCCCAGAAGGGATCAAGGTAAAAATCCCAATTTTCCCTCACCCGCCTCTCTCTTCTTTTTCTCCCGGCAGCCAAGAAAGCAGCGGACGGCTCAGTGATCGCCAACGGCTACTGTGACTTCTGCCTCGGAGGCTCAAAGAAGACCGGCTGCCCCGAAGACCTTATCTCCTGTGCGGACTGCGGACGCTCAGGTAGGGCACCGCTGAAGGGGATAGTTGGCAGGAGGAAGGCGGTCCTCTGTTGATGCACAATTTTGGTGCGTGTGCTTCCTTTTTCTTTGGAGTATAGATTTCGTATCTACGACATAACTAAAAGCAAGTTCCACTTCCCGTTACAAGTAAAATGGATGGACCATACCAGTGTTTGTTTTTTTTTTGTTTTTTTTATTTGTTTGTTTCAGCCCATCTTCTACAAATCATGTACCGTATATCGTATTGACAACCTTTTTGCTGTAGTGTTTTATGTTCTTGAGCTTGTTGAGCCATTGGATTCCTTTTTTTTCCTACTACAGTATGAAAAACGATTTGCAGAGATTTGAAACTGAACTTGAGATATTGGCCCTGACGGACAAAACATATACAGCGAAAGCATTAAGCTTATCAGAGACTCTCCGGATAATATGTACATACCAAAACAAAAACAACCTGCATACAGCTAATACAAATTCCAAATGCTATCTAATAAATTAGCAATTGTGACTTCCAGTAGTTTGCTTATAGCCTAAAGTGTGAATTTAAAGGCCATTGTACATTGTAAATTAAATTCTATCTTCTCTCATTCGTGTAATTGACGTTGGGTTTTCTTTGTAGTGGGGTTGAATGCAGATTGATTTGAAAACTTTTGCTGCATTAGATTTCAGCAATAAGATAAATTACAAAATAAAATGTGACGCATTGCCTTTACATTACACTGCCTCGCCTCTACTCACAATGATGTTCTGCAAGTTGACTTTCCTTCTTTGTCGAAGGGAATAGGAAAACCTTTGCTCGATCACATTTCAAACTTCCAAAACAACAAGACCAGCGACTGTAAAGCTCAGTGTGTTCGCATCTTCTCTGTAAGAATTTTATTTTACTGAAACAGATTCGTGTTGCTGCTTAAGACGTGTAAAAGTATCAACACCCGATAAGATGGTGAAAATCTGCATACACAATAATCAATTTCTAATGATTGATTACACCTTAATTATAGCACGATATTGGAAGTCGTAGAGTTTTGTATAATACGAAATACAATTTAAGATATTCAACAGATTGCATGCAGCTCACGGTATATGCAACACGTACAGTATGACGGCTATGCAGTGTGACAGAAAAGCAAAAACACACTTGTGTCGTGTCAAATGTCTGTCTTCAAGGTCAGGGTTGAACTTCCGTGCTCAAGCCGGCGCCTAGTTTGCTCTAACGCGGTCATGTTCATTGTTCTGCGGTGCTGTCAAACAAAAGACATTTCTTGGCAATAAAATATCGAGGGATTCAATTGGAATGTTGGTTTTGACCTTCTTGTTTCGCCTCAAACAAAAAAAAAATGTCTTTAAAATCTTGTTGCGCACCTTTCAATCCTGGGTTTTTGTGCATCAGTTTACACTTGTGATATTATAAACCACTGTCTATTTCTCCTCTGAAGAGATTCTCCCGTGTGCTACAAGGAACGCAGATGAATTTGTGGGACGATGGTCTCCCTTTATTTTATGTATCATTGGTTGTACAGTAAAATTTTATTAAGTGTGATTTTTACGTGGTTGTATTATTATTTATGTGTTTTTTCTGGTTACATGTATACATGCAGATATTGCAGTGTATATAATGCACAATTAATGTACTTATTGCATGTACTGTGTATTTTTTCCTTTCCTTTTCATCTGAAAAAAATAAAAAAAAGAGAACAAAAGAAACGATGCACGTGACTCGTAGTGAATGGGCTAAAGCATGCGAAACATTGGTATGGTCCTCTTCTTCAGAACCACTCACAGAGAAGAGAAATGAAGGTCAAGTGGTGGTGACAAGAATTCTTTGTACGTTATCACACAAATACCAGGGAAAAGAAAATATAAAGAAGGAACTTTGGTTATTTCTCAGTGGCAAGTGACATGTATAAATGGACTGCAGGGGCACTAGCTATTATAAGGCAAACTTATGATGATATTTCTTGAGGTGTCTCCAGTAAAATTTGTGTTTTGTCACCCTTGTTAAACAGCATAACTTGTCCAAAACTCTCAATTGTTAATGTTTATTCATGAATACTGCTGTCAAAAAAAACCAACCCTATCAGCTATCTCAAATAATTTGATATTTCCATCTGCAAAACACCACTGTTGAATTCCCCCTCAGATATAAATAAGCACCACGTATGAACCACGTAGAAAAGGTGGATGATGGATGACTGTCCACAAAATACAGAAAAGTGACAGTGAAAAACATTGTGTGGATGTGTGTGTGCGTACGTGCGTGCCTGTGCGTGCCTGTGTGCGCGTGCGTGTGTGTGCGCGTGCCTGTGTGTGTGTGTGTGTGTGTGTGTGTGTGTGTGTGTGTGTGCATGCAGGCCACCCATCCTGTCTGCAGTTCACAGTGAACATGACGGCTGCAGTGAGGACTTATCGCTGGCAGTGCATCGAGTGCAAGTCCTGCAGCCTGTGTGGCACGTCTGAGAACGATGTAGGAACTCACTCACTTTGTACTACATGTTTACACATGTGGCTGCGCACACGCACACACGCACACACACACACACGCAAACTTGTAACACACCGTACATGTATACTATGGAAAGCCTAACCCCTTGTGTTAAGTTAGAAACAGTCTTGTTTGAATCCAGCTGGTTCATTATTCAGAGTGTGCACGAGTTGGTCCCTCTGGCTGAAGGCTGACGTCGCCCAGTGGATAGACATCACACTTAGTCTCACTGGAATTAAACTGCGGTGTGAGGAGATAGAAGAAGATTTCGACCTGAAATAAAATAAAAAGCTTTTTAATGAAGATTAAGGAGCCGCACACACTTGAGAGTCACAGTTCAAAGGAATAAAAACAAGCCACTCAAACGAAGCTAAAATCCCGGCTACATATTCATATCTTCGAGGAGCACGCAGATAAACTCAATGCTGTTCTGTCCTGTTATTCCAAGTTCTCTCCCCTTTGGCGATGACATAATCTAAATATATTTCTCCTCTGTTCCAGGACCAGCTGTTGTTTTGTGATGATTGTGACAGAGGCTACCACATGTACTGTCTCAGCCCTCCCATGTCCGAGCCACCAGAGGGTATGTATGACAGTGAGCAAGCGTTGTAGTCGGGAGATACCGGGAGTTCTTAAGTGTTCAGACGTGTGCATGGTGTTTCTGCACAGCTTGTTTTTTTTTATAGTAAAACAATAAAAAAAAAAGAATGTGTAACTCTGTACATTAGGTGGAGAGACAATCAAAGTGAGGAGAGCAACTTTTGGGTTAAAAGAAGAGATTTGAAATTCAAGTGGAGTTAGTGGAGTCAATGAGATCAGTTATGTTCCCCACCACACATAAGATGGCTGCCTTTGGATGTTTGATGGCGTTGCCAGGGAAACGAGAAGTCCAAAAGATAATCTGTTTCCATGGCAAGGGTGTCACTTGGCTGAACACATACAGCAGCAGTGCCACTCGTGCTCAACGCTCACTAACAGTGTCGCGCTCCGCCCCCACATGCGTGCAACACTTTTTGATTTACAAGGAACACGTTCGGAATTGAGCAGCTGGCGGTTATTTCAGGTTTACACTTGAGCGGAGGACTGCCGGAGCTGCGACGTGAATGGTTAATAATATATATTTTTGAACATGAGCCCGGTGCTCAGACACATTACAGTGTAATACACTGCAGCCACTTTTAGGGATGACATGGAGTTTCTGTTGGAATTTTCCTCTGTGACATTAATATTCTTATTTGTCCGAAGTTCATGCAAATTGCTGAGCTCATACGAAGTCTTCTTCTTTTGTATGTCGTCCACATGAGACATTGGTTTTGATTACATGAGGTTGTGTTGTTCTTTCATGCGCATTGATTTATTCAGAATGGTATTTTAATTCAAGATTGTGTTCATTTAAACCTTCACTGTGTTTTCATTGCAAAAGAAACATGTTAATGTTAATGTTGCACATCTGATATGTCGTTGGCTATACTATCATCTTTTTAAGAATGATATTTTATATTATTTAAACACAGAACTGGTGAAATGCCTTGAATTTGTGTGCCAGTACTTTAAGAACATTTTCAGCACATTTTAAAAACACCGCGACGACACATCACATTCTCACTGAAGCACAAAGGATTCCGCAGGAATGAATGTTGCATCGGGACATCTGTCTCAGGCGGATGTTTAATTAATGTTACAAACCACATGGCTCCCAAATCCAAACCAAACTAGTCATCCACTAACCACAGGCGCAGCGTGAGGCTTTAATTTACAGTGTTACTTAACGCCGCGTCTGAAATGAGGGATTAATCCACGAGGCTTTACAATAGCAGTGATTGACCTGCCGATCTGTGATGTTTTTCTGTGCGTGCGTGTGTGCGTGCGTGCGTGCGTGCGTGCGTGCGTGCGTGCGTGCGTGCGTGTGTGTGTCTGTGTGTGTGTGCAGGGAGCTGGAGCTGTCATCTGTGTCTGAGACAACTGAAGGAGAAGGCCTCAGCCTACATCACCCTCACTTAATCCGCGAAGCTGCGCCCTCATCCTCTCCGCCCTTCATCCTCTTCCCAAACCACCTCTCCCTCATCCCCCTCTCTGTGCCTCAGCTGCCCCCCTCCTCCTCTGATCTACGCCGCCGCCGCCGCTTCCTCTACAGTTTGTCCCCGTGACCTTTGACATGACCGAGCACACGGCGCGCACCCGATCTTGAACCCATTCTCCGGCGGCCCGGGCCAAACCTCCGTCCGTTTGTGTCAATACACGTTCCCCCCTGTTGTGCTTGAGCTGCGTTCCCCCCCCCCCCCCCCCCCCCCCCCCAGTCCTGCTCTGTCTCAGCAGAGGAATTCATCAGCTGGCAATACGTTTGCTAGTAAGACGCACACTGCAGCCTGCCAAGGGCACTTCAGAGGCATACTACTCCACAGGAACCCTCTTAAGGGCCCTAGGAAGAGACCTAATGATCTTCAGCTGAAAGTCAGTCAAGAGGAGAGTGAGGATCCGTAAGATGGATAGGCGTGAGGCCGAGGACATGGCTTGGAAGACCCTGGATAACCGTGGAGCAGTGTGTCAGCCAACTGTGAAACACACAGTACACTGAACCGAGATTTCATCTACTCCCCTCTGTCCGTTACCGTCTACGGCAGAGCTGAGCTGTCGAACACCGCTCAGTTATTTGTCTGCACGGTTCGTTGACCAGTGCCGTTTCAACGGGAGGGTGGGGGGGGGGGGAGCGAAATGTACAGAATTAAGACTGATTCTCTATCTTCACACGTTAAAAAAAAAGAAAAAAGAAAAAAAAAGAAAACCTTGCCGGAAGAACAGCTGGTCAGGACCCCGGACCATCTTTGACGTCACCCTGTCCCCCCTCTCGTTGCATGAGGTGTCCACGTATTAATGATGCATTTTGGGATTGACACGGAAGGTTTCAGTGTTTGGATGTCGTCCTCGGATGAGAGGAGGGATGGATTTTTTTTCTCTACTCAGCTTTCTCTGATCGAACAATGTAATAAAAAAAAAGGAAAAGAGAAGACAATTCAGGCTGAGCAGCTCTCACGAAATCTCACCTGGCCTCGACTCCCCCCCCCCCCCCGTCCCTTCTGTGAAACACCGACTGTGAAGCCAATGCAAGACTGAAACTCTCCTGGTGCTTGGTGTGTTTCATCCGTGTGTTCAGAATGTCGGATTGATGTGTGGTCAATGCAGATCTTGGTCTGGCCCCCGTGCCAAGGCCTGAAAACGACTCTTCTTCTTTCTTTTTTTGCGCCGATTCCTTTTTTCAATTTTTCATTTTTCATTTGCATGTTGTTATCTCAGTTGTGTTTTTCAAAGCAAAACTTTTGATTGAGAAATTGAAAAAGAAAAGCACACTTAATTCGCAATAACGTGTTTGTGGTGATAACTGTTTTGGCCAACCTGGGCGTGTTTTAAAACTCTGTGCGTCT
The DNA here is from genome assembly GCF_022379125.1 of Scophthalmus maximus. NCBI lineage: Eukaryota > Metazoa > Chordata > Actinopteri > Pleuronectiformes > Scophthalmidae > Scophthalmus > Scophthalmus maximus. The sequence continues at coordinate 20,473,674 of NC_061525.1, forward strand.
GTTTACGTGATGTTAATCTGAGCAACTACAGTGACTGCGCCGGGATCTGCGAAGGGATTTCGAGCGGCAGGAGGGTGAACGGGAATGTCAGCCTCTTTTTTTTTTCTTCTGTCCGAGGCACGGAGGTGTGGAACGAAGGCATCGCTCTGCGGGTCACAGGTCACAAGTCTTCTCAATGTCGTCCTCCGTCGAGAGTTGAGCAGCTGTTGAAAGGAATGGTTCTGACGTCTGACACGCGCACAAAACCAAAGAGTCAAAACGACAAGTTGTAGATGATGTGCCAGACCGTTTCTTCCGAGGGACTCCAGGGAGGTACGCCGCTCGGCCGAGACGCCGTCTGGCACACGTCGCCCTTTGTGAAACCAGAACTTGTCGCTTTTACCCTTTGTACAGGTGAAACAACTGAGGTACAACGTGTTAACTGGTGGAGGTGCCGGTCGGGGGAATTTTGTCACCTTCCGTTACCTTGTTTCTTCCATTTTCCAGTATGTATGCTAAACTAAGCTGAGATAACTGTCCAATCTCATCTAACTGTTAGCCATATAGCAAATAAGTGAAATAAATATACAGTCATATTTCTCCAAAACGTCAAACCAGCCGAGTTTCGAGCCGTCAAAAGTCGTGATCTCCATGTCATGACACTATCTGCATCTGTGGTTATTTATGTGTAACAGGGAACTTCATACAGTAAATGACTCCTTTTTCTTTAAATATCTTACAATCAAATTATTTTACTACAGTTAAGAAACTTAATCCTGGATAAATACCTTACCGCCAAACTCCTGTGGTCCTCACTTAATTCTTGGCTTTTTAAAAAGACACGAAACCTCCCTGTTCCCCAATCCACCTCTCCACTCTTTTGGCCTGAACAGTCGACGTATATCGCCAAACTGTGGCTTAAAGGGACAGTTCAGTGATTTTGACGTGGTGTTGTATAGGAGTTACTTGTGCATAGTTAATATGTTACCTTATGGAGATGGGGATCTGTGCAAAAATTAAACGTCTGTCTGGTGGCAAACTAAAGCAGTGAAAAAAATACATCCTTCAGCGAACAATTGAAAGGATATTTCTTTTAAGGTAAGCATTTAAAAATGTGGCGAAAAGATGTTTCTTACGGTGGTCCCCCCTGCAACAGTGGGACTGAGACTTGCGCTACTTCCACTTCTCCTCCAAACTCCATTAAATGACATCGCTGATCACCGTCTCCATGAGGTGACATATTAACTATGCATAAGTAACTCCTATACAACCCCACTTCAAAATCACGGAACTATCCCTTTAATACGCTGCTTGTGTTTCGACACTCGCTGTAACATGTGCATGTAGCAGGCAACATACAGAAGCATTAATCGACATGACTGTGGGATCTCGGCGAGGGTGACAAACTGGACTGGTGGCGTCAGAGTCAGATGGCAGGTTGATTAAGCCTGTTAGTTCGTCCCTGCACAAGTGAAACTGCGTTCATCGTCTTTGTGTCTTGCGAAACACGAGAGTAAAAGTGATGTCCAGTCCGGTCTGCACGTTAGAAGCCAGTGTCGTAGATCAGCACTTGAAGACCAGGCTGAAATGTTAAGGCAGGGGTTCTCCTCGAGGGATTGGTCCAGCACACAGCCAGCCAGCCAGCATTTCCTTTTTATTTTGAAAAAACAAAAGGCACATTTTATTATCCGCAACCACTTCAACCGTAATTCCCACGGCAACTTCGCCGGATGCATTGGGAGATTGCTGATAGTTGAAGTGCTGATTTATAGGAGGAGGTTTTCCAACACTTCTGGTTCGTTCATTTGGTCCAGAGAAGGAATTCATCGGGGTGATTTGTGAAGCTTTAAGGCCGGAGACAATATCTGTAAATAATGGGGACTGAATTACCGGCGACAAATTTGCCTTTTCATACGGTATTTCATACTCTCGTGTACATATCGGAGTATGAAACAGGTCAAATTCCGCTGATTGTGTTTTTATCTGTTTGTTTTTTTCAATGACCATCTGGTTTTTAATGCTGCATCACATCTCTATAAAGGGAAAAAAAAACCTCCCCAGAACGGAGGTGTCGTGAGAATGTACCTGACCCACCCGCGAGTGTGTTTGCATTTCTGACACAGAAAAGACACTAGGTCCAATACTGTGCAACCCCTCGATTCAGTGATGCATGAATGACACCTGAAATGTTTCTGATTTCATATTTTGATATCGTCTGTATTTTTTATTTTATTTTTTGATGAGAAATGACCTTTAACTTCTGTTTGTTTCCCCGTTTGGTTTTGTAATCTGTGTTTTTTTCACATTTTGCACAGCGTGGCTGCATTTGCTCTCCAAGTCTGTGTGTGTGTGTGTGTGTGTGTGTGTGTGTGTGTGTGTGTGTGTGTGTGTGTGTGTGTTAAATGACTTATGAATACTGGAAGGTCATGGAAGTGCACACTAAACCAAAATAGTGAATTAGTACTGCAAATTTTCAACGTTTTTTTTCTTCTTTTTTCCAGTGGATCCACTTGATTGTACTGTAATGGTTAGTGCCGGCTACAACAAAAGCACGTGCGCGCGTGTGCGCACCTTTCACACAAGCTACTTGGATCGAGAGAAGTATGCTGCGTTTTTTAAATCTACAGTGTGAAACAAAACCAGGAATATTCGAATATTAAAAAAAAAGAAAAAAGATTCCCATTAATCAATCAGATCTAACATTTGCGACAGTTTTAAACATGAAATGGATGTTGTGATCAGACTGAATATGTTTTGCGTGGATGGATGGATGATGACGACAATGTCGATGGAGACGGAGAAGCCTTTCGCGACGGGAGCCTTTCGAGCACGGTGGAGTCGGACCAATATTTGATTGTACTATCTGAGGAGGGAGGGGACGCCATGTTGGGGTGGGAATCAGTGTGATTGTTCAGTGAAACTCGAGCCTTCGCTTTGTACAAATGGACAAACCAAGGTGGCGGCGGTGGGGATAATGGAGGGGTGGGGTCAAATAATGTCGGCAAGCAGGAACCTCCAGGCCTTCGAGTCGACTCCATCCATCTCCTCCCACCATTGGCTGTTGGTGTGGCTCGGTCGGAGCGTTGACACTCGGCCGCTCTTGTAAATCGTCGTTCTGTGATCTTGCTTGCACTTTTCTTTCCTTTTTTTATTCTGCAAAAATAAGAACATAATTGCAAGTGTGTGTGTGTGTGCCAGTGTGTGTGTGTGCGAGTGTGGGGTGCACTTTTTATTTCCAATCTTGACATATTTTCAACGTGATCGTCTGTTGTGAACAACACTGGATAAAGAGAGTTTTTAATTTGTATTTTTTACCTTGAGAGGAAGATGAAATCTTCTCGGACATTTTTTAAACTGTCCCCAACCCCCCCCCCCCCCCCCCCCCCCCCCCCCCGCCCCCCCATCCCCGCCCACCTCTCTGTCTCTCTTTCTTTGTCTGGTACTGGTACCTGGGAATGCTTTGAAATGTGGACTGCGACCGCATTGCTGTCATCACTGCTGTCAGTCATTCTTTGTGAATTCATACGGCTTTTCTCGATTTACCCAGTTTTTTCTCTCTTCCCTCGACTCATTTTTTTCCATTAAAAAGATGAGATTGAAAATTGACCTCTACCTTTGTTGTTATGTGTCAGTGTGCGTGTGTGGGTGCGTGTGTGTGTGTGTGTGCGTGTGTGTGTGTGTATGTGTGTATGTGTGTGCGTGTGTGTGTGTGTGTGTGTGTGCGTGCGTGTGCATTCATTTGTTCTGGCCTCTTCGGTATAAAACACTGAATATTTGTGTGTTTTTGGATGCAGTCCGTCAGTCTGTCTGCTCGTCTGGTTTTCTGTATCGTTGCCAACTAGGGCAGTTTACCAGTCAGTTTTTTTTTTCACTCATGTTGGGTGGACCTTCTAGCCCACACAATTCTTCCTCCCATGCAGTTGTACTTTCAGGCCGACATTTTTTCCCCTCTTTTCACTGTGCAGATAACAATCAATCTATCCAATGTGTTCAAAGTCCGTTTTCAACCCTCTGAACAACTCATTATCGATGCCAATTTAGCACCCGTTGAAGCTTAGACACGTTTAGCGGAACCCTTGTCTTTTTCTTTTTTTGCAGTGCGCTCCAAAAATATACTAGCCTTCTGAAAAATGTACAAATTTGCTATGAATTGACAAAAGATTAAGGGACAGCCATGTTTCTGCTTCGGTATCGGGCCGGTAAAACCTGGGAATGGGGGACAAAAGAGCCCCCGTTGTCCACAACTGTTTTTTTGACAACACTGCAGAAGAGAATACACTTTGCTATTCGGGGCAGGTACAGTTTTGCTATTTGTGATGTATTCCTGGAGATGAGACATTCATCATAGCTGCTGTGTTGGCCAGACCTGGCTGAGCAGCAGCAGCAGGGTGAAGTCAAGCTGATCATCAATTCCATTTTTTTTTTCTCCATTCCCTGTTTCCTTCCAGAAGCCCGAAAACCAAAAACTAGTGCACACTTAGCTCCTTGGGGGAATATAGGTATTTTTAATGCTAAAAAAAAAAGATTCCTCCATCCATCCTTTGGCAGAGCTCCAACCTTATCCAAAATCCTGCCCACTACCAACCCCCCCGACACACACACGTGCACACAACATACACATCATGCTTGTACTTTTACACACATACTGTAGGCTCCGTGCACGCGCACACACACACACACACACACACACACACACACACACACACACACACACACACACAGCCTACAGCCCCCAATCTTCTTATGGGTTTCATTATTCTGACCCCAGTCTGCCTTTCATATATGCAGTGTGTGTGTGTGTGTGTATGTGTGTGTGTGTGTGTGTGTGTGTGTGTGTGTGTGTGTGTGTGTGTTTGTGTTTCCACTCAATACCCATCAAAATATGTGTATGCATATTTATTTAAGCCCAGAATATAGGCCTAGTTAGTGTGTTTATGTGTGTGTATTTGTGTGCATGGTTACTGTACCGTGTGTGTGTGTGTGTGTGTGTGTGTGTGTGTGTGTGTGTGTGTGTTTGTGTTTGTGTGTGCATGCTCGTATGGCCGTGTCTATATGTGTGTGTGTGTGTGTGTGTGTGTGTGTGTGTGTGTGTGTGTGTGTGCATGCTCGTATGGCCGTGTGTGTGTTTGACTTCCCAGCCAATTACCACATCTCCCAGACAGACTGAGACAGCCTAGGCCCTGCCAGCCAATCAGAGAGGGCCTGCGCACTGCCGGGCCGGAGGCGGTTGCTATGGGAACCAGGAGGCCTGTTTGCATGGTGGCTGATGGAAGAGTGATAGATTACAGTAATAGGATGGAGGGAGGGAAGAAAGGAAGGAGGGAGAGAGGGAATAAGGAAGGAGGGAAGGAGGGAAGGAGGGAGAGCTGAGAATGGGAGGAGCGAAAAAAGGAAGAGGGAGAGAGAAGGAGAGAAAATGAGGGGAGGAGGAAAGAAGGTACAAGGGAAGGTGTAGAGGAGGAAGGGGAGGAGGGAGACAGACTCATACATAAAGATATTGAAAATGTATGAATGCATCTGAAATGAATCAACTTAAAAAGATGAAAAAAGAATGAGAGAAAATGATAAAGGGGGAGTGGGGGAGGAGTGAAGGTGTGTGGGGTGGGGGACTAGTAAGTGGGTGTTGGAGGAGGAGGGGGAGGTGGGGGGGTGAATCTGTTGTGCGTGATTGGATTCTTTCCTTTTTCTTCCAGGGCTGAGGTGTGTGTCTGGCCATCTGTCCTCGGAGAAGACGGAGAGGTGAGTGTGTGGAAAGTTGCAGTCTCACCTTTTTTTCCTCCCTCAGCAGCGCTGCAGTGGGGCTGTACCAGAACCTCGTCAGTTCAGTTCCACCCAGTCACTCAAACTGTGAAGGGCCAAGATAACACACTTCAATTACTCACACAACATAGTGCAAGTTTTGTCAAATACTACCTGATACATAGTTGTAAAATAAAACTCACAGTGCACTGTTCATTGATTTGGATTTCATCAATCACGTTTTTCTTTTAACCTTATTCAAAATTAATGTTTGATCATCTGATATGATCAAAAGCTCCAGAGCAGCTACTGAGTGGACCTTGTGGAAGACATTGCATTGAAAGGAATTGAAGCTCAATTGACATTCATGGATTCTGTTGATCATCTCCTAACCTCGTCAAACCCCCAGATGTGGAACTCTAGAATCAAGTTAGGCCTCAAGAAACCCTCCAATAACAGAAAATAAACTTCTTGATTACTTAAACTCATTGACCGATTTGAGCAGGTAGTGCTGCAAAGAGCCCAAACAGCAGCAACGCACTCCTGAAATATGTCAACAATGTAAAAATGTCATATTTATATGCAACTCTCATAAAATTAGGGAGTATTTGTATATGACAGTATATTTGAGGTCATAAAGAGATGTCTTGGATTCTGAAAAACTGCACTGGCGTTATTACAAATAACGGAAAATTTTGTTCTAAAAGCTTCACAGACACATTTAAAAAAAAAAAAAAAGCTGACAACTGATCATTATCATCCAGTAACTACAACCTTCATTTTCCACATTGGATCTGTACAACCGGAGAGCCCGAAGGCAATTTACGAGCAAATCAAATTAATTTACAATCTCACCAGCCAGTTAACTAAGTGACAAGGACCGGCCATGTTAATCCACAAACACGTGGTTTCCTGGATTCCTGAGAGGCTGGCGTCCAATAGGTGAATCCGGAAAATTGCCCCACGAGTGTAATTCAACAGCATCTGCACAGCAGTGATTTTTGTTTCCTGCTCTACAGTCGCTCACTCACAAGTTCCCTGCTTTTCAAACGGACACTGGCAGACTTTGGAGGCGAGGATCAGTCTAAATCTGTGACAGAGCGCCGTTCAAGTCAATTAAAGATGTCCGCTCAAATCGAAGTTTTCAAATCCGAAAAAACAAACACACACGCATGATGTTACTAAAATCCATCATAGTGGCGATTAACTCGTTCTCCTGTCATTCGGCGTCATCTTCAATGATTATCTGTCACAATCCCAAATTATTTTTACGGCTTTGAAGCGATCCACAGAGACAAAACTGTAATTTACTGTTTTTTATGGACGGCTTATCAGCGGTGTGATCGTCCCCTTTGCAGAACGAGTATTCTCGGGGGGGGGGGGGGGGGGGGGGGGGGGGCGGGGGGGCTGCAGTGCAACTGAATTTCAGCAGACGAAAACGAGGAGGTGAACTTGAACTCACAATTCAACACTGCAACCTAGAGGCAGACTCGCGCAACAACACCTGTCTTTTGTTTTGCAACGACAAGTCAAGAGGACGCAACGAACAGGAGTCGATTTCTTCATAATTAAATGAAGACGATGGGATTTTATCTATTTTGCTATTTGTTTGAAGTCGCACACCTACAACGTCAGATTAAAAAAGGCGAATTAATCAAAAACTACGAGGATCTGACTCCTCACTTTGTCTTTTCTTCCCATCTCTGTATGTTTACACTATTTACATCTTAAATTAGATAGAAAAAGCCAAACAGTATGGGTCATTAACTACTGCATTTGTTTATTTCCCTTCATAATAAAAGCAATTACGCTGCGGACAAACATAATTACGACGTTGTGTAGTGCTCGGTGGCGTCTCGCGGTCGCGTGCAACTGTGAGATGCACATGTTTGGTTAGTGTGAAAAATGAATGCCAGCAGAGTAATGGGAAAACACGAGGCTGATTAAATAAAAGCCTCCGTCTTTATCTCACCCTCGATGTTTTCTGTGTTTTCTCCGGCATCCACCAGCCTCTGTGGGCTTTTCTGTTTTTTTTTTTTCTTTCTAATTCACTGTTATTCAACATGCAGCGTTCTCTAGTTTACCTTCAAATCATTTTAAGGATTGTGACTGTCAACACATTTATAAATTAAGCTAACATCATTGATGAGTAGAGGGAAATTTATGATGTTCTTTGGGAGGTCGATAAGGTTAGAAAAGCGCTATAATACGGTTCATTTACCTTGTTATAAGATTTTCAGTTTGAAAATTACTCACACTTGTCTGTCCACCTTATGCCAATTCATACTTCTATACATTTTAGTGTAAAAGAATGTTGTTGTTCTGATCAAATCTAATAGCTTGAGTTTCCTGAAACTCTTCAGATTGAGACTCTACATAAAAAACATTTGATAATGAAATTATATGCCTTTACATTTTCCTCTCTGAACATCTCAGTTGGTTTCATTTTGAGCTTTACAATTAAGTTGTAGTATCATTCAATATTTCAGAGAAGAATCCAACAGGTTTGTGAAGCAAAACATTTTTCTTCTTTTCCACCTCGTCAACAATTTAAACCATAAACAATTGTAAACTCACAGCGTCATAATGCACGACGGCGATATAACTTTCACAGAGGCAACTGCAGTAAATGTGCTTTTAATCTTAATACTCTTAGATATTTTGACTCTTATTACATTTACACTTACAAATTAAACATGCAGTCTCTCCTATCAGATAAAAAAAGAAGGGGGGATGCTTCAGGGATGTTTCTCCTCACGAGGAAGGCGCTGGATATTTGAGGTTATTACATATAATGCATATTGGGATGATGAGGAAAAATGAGAGGGCAGAGGGATGAAGGGATGAGGGGTCGAAGGGTAAGGGATGAAGGGTAAGGGATAATGGGATGAGGGGTCTGGGTTGAGGGGTCGAAGGGTAAGGGATGAAGGGTAAGGGATAATGGGATGAGGGGTCTGTGGTGAGGGGTCAAAGGGTAAAGGATGAAGGGTAAGGGATAATGGGATGACGGGTCTGTGGTGAGGGGTCAAAGGGTAAGGGATGAAGGGTATGGGATAATGGGAGGAGGGGTCTGGGGTGAGTGGTCAAAGGGTAAGGGATAATGGGATGAGGGGTCTGGGGTGAGTGGTCGAAGGGTAAGGGATAATGGGATGAGGGGTCTGGGGCGAGGGGGCGAAGGTGAAGGGACAAAGGGTTGGAAGGTCGGAGGGTGACCCATGAGGGTTGAGTCTGCATATGCCCAGGGGCGTTCCTGCCATCGCTTCGGCTGCATGCGAGAAAAGCGAGGGACGACGGCCGTCCAGGAAGATGTGTCCACGAGCTAGAACTCAGATGTCCTTATAAAACCGGAGCACCTCGTGTAGAGAAGTCATGTGTTGCAGGAGTGTGGGTCAGAAAACTGGGAGGAGTCCAGTTGTCAGCTTTGCACACACAGCATGTGCTGCGACCGTGGGAGAAGCAGCACATGCACAGATATCTCAGCGATACCTCGCCAGAAGCTGCCTGATGCACATGTTGTAAACTTTCCTGTAGGCGATCTTCATATCAAACGTAAGGAGCGAACATCAGACAGCTTTGCTGCGTTACAACTCATCAATGCAAAAATACTGGTTACATAAAAAAATATTTTCAGCTTGAATATCTCACCATCATCACGAAGCTGTTGCTTTCCTGTCCGACTTGTAGTGATTGTGTAAAAGTATCTTGTTCCCCAGAAATTAGGCAGTATAGCTTAAAAAATAGAATTATACGTATTGGAAATACACATGACTTTATACAGTGTGAGGCAAACATGAATTCCAATGCCATGTGATAAAAATTCGACCAAGAAGGAAAGTATAGTCATGAAAACATACTTGAAATGTACAGGTACTCCTTGTTCAGAATGCTCCAATTCAAAATAACGTATATTATATTACTGGATTATTGTTAAAATGCATTAATGTGTACACAGATATTTTTAATTTAATTGTATCATACACTAACCAAAAACTACAGGGTAACTTGTACATTTCCCCTGCAGATCAGTCACAAGTCATATCTTCACCTGTATATTAATATGTCATAGTTTATTTCTTGGTTATATCTTGTATAATTGATCTGAAACTTCAAAGAAACGTGTAACTAGAGTTATTGAATAAATCTAATGGAATAAGAAATACAACATTTGCTTATGATTTGTACTGTAGCAGATGTATAAAGCTGCAGAAGTAAAGTGTTGTAGTAGTAGTAGTAGTAGGAGGAGTAAAATTAGCTCAAATTGTACTTGACTTGTAAACAAATTCATATTCAGGATGTCGTCTCAGGTTCACCCCACACAAATACCACGTGTCGGCAGCGATGCAGATAAAACGAGCGGACAAACGAGGTGAGAGGTGAAGGGAAGTCACGTATAAAAGCGGGTTTCTGGCCCCGGGCAGAGTGTGGTGCACCAACAGGTGAGTGGAAATACACACACATGCAAAAGAGACTTTACAGTGGACCGACACACTCTACACTGAAGGTTGTCCTTTCCTTTGTTGCTTTGTGTGACTCAAGGGGGCAGTCGAGAATCCCTGATTCCAACAGTTTCGTCCGCGATGCAGACCTCGGTGACTTTGTGCGCTCTGCTCCTGTCCCTCCTCTCTGTCCACGCCGATGTTGTGCAACGCTTCGAGGTTTGTGACCTTGGAGATTTCAAGCAAAAAATTAAACACACATCTGCATGTTTGTGGTGGCGGTTCACTCAGGAGCCTCTTTTATTTCTTTCTTTTTTTTTTCTGCCCCAGGATGTGCCAGAATGTATGAAGTTCTTCTATAAAGAGAAGGTGCCAGAGTGGGGGGCTTCCACAGCTGCTGCTGCCCGTCTCTGTCAGCGCTTTGTCAACAGGTAATTTTAAAAAAAAGGGTGGCGTTATAGTCTCCAATTAACTTAACCCCAATCTGCGGGAGGGAGCCGGAGAACCCGGCGAGAACATGCAAACTCCACACAGAAAGGCCACTGGTCGGTTCGTACCGGGATGCAAACCCACAACCTTCTTGCTGTGAAGCGGCAGTACTAATGTTATTCAATACAATTCTATTTGTATTCAATTTATTCTATTTCAATACAGTTTTATTTGGCACCAAATCACAACTTGCATCACCTCAAGACACTTCATATCGAAAAAGCTGCAGACTTTATAGAGTAGCTTCATGCAGTATAGTCTCTGCCAGCGCTCTGTCAACAGGTAAATAAAGGGTGTACATATCTATCTCTTCAGCAACTGGTATTTTTTTTTGTTGTAAAGGGGCAGTGAGCGCTTCTAAAGCAAAACACGTTTTGTAAAAATTGCCTCACATTTCCTCTCGGTACCGCTAGCTGTCGGTTTCTGTGTGCGCGGCAAGGAAAAAGAATCTGGGTTTTCGGCCGCAGCCCAGGCTCCGTACCCCGAGAACAAAACAAACAAATGGTGCGGACCGCACCAACAACGCTGCCAGTGTAGTCTTTAAACGCCGTCTCGTCGACACCTTCAGAGACTTGCCAGCGGGTGGCGCTCCAACGCTGCGGCTTTGGCCTGGTGGACCCAGGTTTCACGGCCTGGCCAGAGCAGGTGAAATGCCCCTTTAAATGTTTCTTGAGCTTTTTAATTTTCCATGGCAACACTTGTGACGTCTCAACCACTCTACTACATCTTCTGTCAGGTTCCACTTTGCCACGCTGTACGACACCAGCCATCGCATTGCCGTCTACTCTGCCTACGTTTTCCAGCCCAGCAACGGCGGTGGCAGGGAGAAGAGGTGGTTTGTCGAGCCTCAGGTTGGCATCACACGTGTTTATGCTTTAAGTGTGTATCAGCTGATGCGTTTTAAATCCATCATCATCACAATGTGTAATACATGTCGACTATGGAGAGCACTGATGTATTTACTGTGCCTTTTTCTTGTTGTTACCTCTTTCACGCAGGTCGTTTGATCGTTTTTTGTTTTTTTTTCTGTTTGTTTGTTGTTAGTAGGATTACTCAAGAAGTTACGGACAGATTTGCGTGAACATTTGGTAAAACAAAAGGCCCTGGCCATGGTAACAGGGGATTGATTGATTCTGGGAGCGATCCAGATCCAGGACCAGGACAAAACTTGACATTTTGAGCCATATCTGCACAAATACATAACATTCTTAGAATATGTGGGTCAGATTGAGATGGGAATGAAACAGCACATAGGTGGGGGATTGCTCAGCCTTGGTGGTGGTCTGAAATCTCTGGTGTTAGTAGAGTTTAGGTGCTAAAGAATATTTCATCTATCTTTTAGTAGTATATGATATCATAGGGCAGCCATGCTTGCATTTTGCCCTGTGAACATCTGAATGTTTTTAAGATGAGTTTTTGCCTTACAGCTGGTAAACATGTCCTGGCAAGCCGAGATGAAGGATGGCTACTGGCTGGGCAAGGACCACCCTGGGGTCTACCAGGGAGAGAGACAGGCTCTGAATGAGGACTTCACCCACTCTGGCTTTGACCGTGGTCACCTGAACCCCAACGGACACCATGCAGGTAGGAGATTTAATTTTTGGGGAATAGAGGTTTAACTGTGGTGATTGAGACCTCTGATGTACCGTATGTGTCCGTCCTCAGTGTGGTTCGTTATTGCTTTAAATCCATCATGTTTATTGAAGAATTCATTGTAGAAATCCACTTACTTGGAGGGAAAATATGTGCAAACACGATATATAATTTTATTTTCTTTACTTCAATTTCACAGATTATGAATTTATTAGCATTAGTGACAGGTGTGGAATTTCATCTTCACAGTTATCACATATGCAGCATTTAATATGCCAGAAGACATTTGCAGATACTCTATATAATAACAATTATATGATTGACTTATAGTTATTTTCTAAGCTTATTTACATGTACATGTTTTTTTGCCATCAGCATTCTCTTAGAGAAGGGTCAGAGAATAAGAATGATCCAGTCACGGCAAGACACATATGTTGTGCTCTCTCTCCCTGATGATTTCTCATCCCGCCCTGTTTCAGTCCCCAGCCGCAACGCCACTTTCACCCTGACCAATGTGGTTCCTCAGAACCCCAAGCTGAACCAGAACGCCTGGAGGGTCCACGAGTCTCAGCTCACTGACCTGTTCCGCAGCAAGTGCTCCAAGGCCTACGTGCTGGTCGGTGCCGTCCCGTCTGCGGACAACTGGATTGTCAAAAACAATGTGAGGCGTGTCAACATCCCAGACTACCTGTGGAACGCCTACTGCTGTGTTGACAACAACGGACGGCCCCTCCAGAGCGGCGCTGCCGCCGCGAGGAACACAGAGGTCAACTGGGTGGAGGCACTCTCCCTGGACGAGCTGGGAGAATTCCTGCAGCAGTTCTCCAATCAACCAGTGGGGGAGCTGTTTGACAACAACTGCAGGGCGTGAAAGATAATCAGAGGGATGATGAGGAAAAACTCTGCATATGTTACAAATTAACATCTATATAAATATTTCCACCACCAATGAATAAAAATTCTTTGCAGAGGGATAAAGTGTCTTTTGATTTGTGTATTTTTCAGCAACAGTTAAGGCAAATATCAATATAAGCAACTGAAAAACATGTCAAGCGCGTTTCTTATTAACAGTGGACAGACAAAGTCTATACTGAATGTTTTCCTTTAAGTTTTATTTGACGCAAGGGAGCAGTTGAGAATCCCTGATACAAAAAGTTTTTCCAACAATGCAGACCTTGGTAACTTTGTGCGCTCTTCTCCTATCCCTCCTCCCTTTACATGTTGTGCAACGCACGGGTGTGATTTATTGTAACCTCAGTTTCCTAAGAAGAATTTTCCTAATAACAAGCCTGTTCCTGCAGTTGGCAAAACGCACTATTTGTGGATGCTGCAACTTGATATTTAGCACTCTGCCTGTGCACTGTAATTATGATGACAATAAGTTAATCTGTACAGCGTTTTCACAGACACGAGTCACAAAGTGCTTTACATTGGCAATATGCAATCTACATCAAAAGTTCTATATAAAAGTAATTTCATGACTTGGAAAAATCAAGTAAAGTCTGTGCAATAATACAAGATAACTGTGTCTTATTGATGCCCTACCACAAAGCTAACACCATAAAAAAAACCTATAATATATATATAAAAAAACATAATATTGCCACTAAGAATCCCCAAACCTTTGGTATTACAGGTGCTGCATTGGCATCAAGTCAGATATCGACCCAGGACAAAGAACCACTGAACCCTGTGAGTTGATTGACATTGACTCATAAATATATCACTTTGGTCTTAGTATCAGTTTAAAGTCCAGTAGCTGCATTGTGGAGCATTTGTATTCGGTATAGGGTGGAATTGGACAACCCCGTATACAGAGGTTCCAGTAATTAAGCCGACAAGTGATAAGAGCATGAATGATTATTTCTTATATAGACAAACACCGCTTTAATTTAGCCATTACTTTGAGCTGATAATAGCTGCGCTTCAAAACTATACTGTGTTAACTTGTTCATCAGTATTAAGCAAGACATATTATTGGATTGGATAGGGGACAAAGATCAAGCTAGTGAAAGAGGGGGCCAAATAAAATCGACCTATGTTATGTTTTCATTTAGTTGCTGAAATCCAGCATTTGATGTGACGGTGTTGTTGGGTGTAGCAGCTGTGTGTCATCTGCATAACACTGACACAGAATTGTATGCTTCTAGAAGTCAAAGAGTCAAGAAAAAGCTTATAAAGTGAAAAATAAAAGTTGTTTCTCCAGCTCGGATAGCATTACAACAAGAGTGTCGTCCTGATGCTCTGGGCTCTGCTGTGTGTGGCGTTTCCAACACGCTGACTGCTTCACACGTAGCAGCTTCCTAATTGAAAATTGACCAGCAACACCATTGCTGTCATAGAGCAACTACAAAGCAACAGCAGTGAAACAAGTCCTGTCCACTTTGCTGCTGTAATGCCCAAATTTCCCCATTGTGGGACGAATAAAGGTATTTCTTATCTTATCTTATCTTATGTCAAACATGTTAAAAATACACCAAATCAAAAAAGTCAAATGAAAGTTCCCACTAAATATCCCATGTCAGAGATTTTGTATTTATTTAGCCCATCTCTCTGCACTTCAATAAGCAGCATATTGTTAGATCCCCAAGATTTCCCCTGTACAGGAGGTACTGGACCAGCTCTCCGTTTAAAGGGCCAGATCACTTGACCTGTCGAGTATTACTCCGAAATAGGATTTAACTAAGGACTATGTAAGCTGGTGGCAAGGAGATACTCCTAGCTTCTATCTGCCTACATCCGCACGATTTCAATAACCAATACCAGCTGCGTCTGTTAACTGCAGCTCTCCTCTTAATGATCTTGGCACTTGGTATAGTGCTAGGATGGTTTTAGTGACTTTTAGTCACTATTTGGCAAGAGCAACCTATAAAAACCTCTTTAATATGTTACACAGTAAAATTTCCTAACTTCTTACTATCAAAGAAATACATTTTTAAAAATTCAATGTCCGCAACTTCTACTTTAATTGCAATTTAAATGTTTATTGAAATGTTGAAGCGTGGCAAGCAGATAGCTCAATTAGATAAAGATACAAAGATGATAAAATACATAAAGAGCTGAGGCTATATGTAGATAATGTATCTCTCTTCTTGTCTCGCGATGGATGATCCCGAGGAGCTCAACCGAAGAAGAACCATCCAGAGAACAACCCAGATCTTTCTGTTGCTTCACTATATAAACCTTTCCACTCTCTCTCTCTCTTCTCTCATCACCTTATAGACACACTGCATGACTTTTTGTGTGTGTGTTGTCTGTTGTTTATCCTGTATACAGAGCATCACATTTGAACCTCAGCTCCTATGGCCCTTTTTTCTCCTAGTTACTTTAAAACATGATTACTATGTAAAACAGCAGAGCAGCAATTGCAGTTACTACATTCATCAACCTTACTGTAGTTCTGAGACATTTTTGCATGATAGTAGATACCAAACAGGACTAGATGAAAATGTCCTTTTCACTTGCACATGTAAGATAGTTTTGCAGAGAGATCTCAACTCAGTTGACAATATTCAGATTACTGGACAAAGGGATGGTCGTTCCAGGAGGGCAGGTTGGAGAGTTTCTCTTCTGTGGCTGGCTCGATGGGCCAACCCCAGGCCTTAAAGAATCCAGCCAGGTTCCTCCCCACAGTCTGGGAGAAAGTCTCAGCGTACAGGTTCATCTTTCTTGCGTTGTCACCGTGAACGTCGCCCATCTTGTGGTAGGCAGCAAACACCTTCTTAAAGGCATCCCAGCCAAACTTCTCCTGGAGCTACATGCAAGAAAACAAGGTAGAGGTAAATGTAAGGGGAAAGCAGTGATGCAGCCTCACTTAGATGAATTTGTTTAGAGACTTTCAGCCTTATATACATTTGTTTGGCGTACTGGGGTGTATGATGATTTGTTTAAATTGTTACTGTAGGGTATAATGTAGACACGTTCTCTCTCACCTGCAAATACGTCTCAAGGGCTATCCACAATTTCCAGTCATCGAGTTTCCTGCCCCCCTTAACATACTCCTGTGTTTGTGTCTTTCGTTTTTCGTAAGTAAGATCTGGGTGAGCCTGCGTTGAAGAACATGATTGTTAAACAATATAAACCACATGAGCAGCTGAATACTTCTCTTAGCAAAGGATAAAAGGGACAAAGCTTTTCTAGCCACTGGTCCTGAAAAAAAAATTGAGAAATGCTCCACCTTTGCCCTGTTGATCCCGAAAACCTCTTCATGCACATACACTGACCAGAGGTTGCATGTGCACTCTGTGGTGTGTGATGGGAACTCCCAGCAGCCTCTCTGCTGGTTGTGTCCCAGTTCATGGATTGGCCCCCACATGCCATTAATCTTGGCATTTTTATAGTCGACCAGCTCAGCTGCTGAAGCGCTGTGCACCATGATAGGATAGCCTGCATGCATCCAACCTGAGAAGAGGAATACCGGAAAAAAATCTGAAAGTTTTATAGAGGCGCTCAAAGGGTTTCATAGCTATGGCTGAGATACACTGTAGGAATTTGCATACAGTCAGAATAACACATGCCTCATTATTATGTGGTGTACAAAACAAAATAAAAACTTTTGTAATTTTTTAACATCTCCTGCAGATTCTCAACTGTCTAAAGCTAAATACACTCACCAAGGGAAATCTGCACGTCCGCTACAAAGCGTTCTTTGCGTGGAAATTTGTGTGGTATGGCCGCCAGGTCAGCAATGGCCCTCATGATGGTGTTCCAGTGTGCCGCCAACTCATCGGGGCGCTCCAGGTCCCGAATCCCATCCGATGGTACAGTGATGATGATGTTTTCAAACTCCAACTCTGCCCAGGGCGAGGGAGCAGTGCGCAGCGTGGACCACTCGGCTGCTGTTGTCATGCCTGAAGAAAAACAAAGGTGTGGGTGTATTAAAAACTGAGCTTTGAATTGTAACATGATTATGTAAGGTGTCCCACGCTCAAGAAGATAGATATTTCCGAGGAAACATAGCGCAGTTCCATCCACTACACACTCACCTGATTTGTAATATGGCGCAGGTACTGCCATCTGCACTATGACCTGTAACCCCTCCACCTGTGTGTTGCCCGGGGCCACCAGGTAGATGAGTCCACCCCAGAGGTTCCACACCTGAACCATTTCCGTGGTTATGGGGAATTGTTCATGAACACGTGGTGCTCTCTTCAACTCTGAATGGTTCAGTCTGTCTGTCTGACAGCCAATCTGGATCTGAGGAAGACAGGGAATGTGGTTTACAGCTTTGTACCTACTTATATCAAGAGTATCACACCTGAACCCTAAGTTCTCATTTGATTTTCTAGGCTTTACCTTCCATCCCTTGTTGATCATCTCTGCAGGTATGGACATGTACGTCTTCATACCAGGAGATAGGTAGAGACCTGTACTGATCCACTCCTCCCATCCTAACACACACACACACACACACACACACACACACACACACACACAGTAGCAACAATGGTTATACTCCAGTATATAAAAATACAGTTCTTTTTATTGACAACAAGGAGTACCACATGGCTCTGTATTAGGTCCAATCTTATTAAATATCATTTTATAAATAGCCTGTTCATCTGCAACTTTATTTGAATTGTGCATATATTGTATACAACTTGAAATAATGACAAGTTCATGTATTTGTCCATAAGATCAAGGTCTGACCTGCTGTGTTAACATTAATCTTGATCCTGTGGTTTTGGACGAGTGACTTCAAAGGGTTAACCTTGATGAGGTAGGGCAGGAGGGCATCAGGATCTGGGCAAACCTGATATACCTTTGGAGCCACATTGAGGAACAGGTGGTCTTCGGCACTCGACACAGGACAGCTGTCACGCACCTTGGAAGAAAATGAATGATGAATATTATAAAAGATTTTGATCTAATATATCGGTGTGTGGTTGACAACTGTAGAGAAATCACCATTGCATCACTTAAGATCTGCAGTATACTGCTCTGGCAAAGCTCAGGTTCACAAGCGGTCAAAAAGGCTTTCTGCTACACTACTGGAACATTCTACAAAGAGTTCACTTTGTCAACTCACCTGTGGCATGCCCGACCTCATTAAGATATCAGTGAGGGTGGACAGAATCTGCACATAGGAGTAGCAGTCATGGGCCTTCAGGTTCAAGTAGGTACAACAGTCCACGCTCAGCCTTTCAAGGCATTCCTCCTCATGCTTAGTAAGTTCTTCGCCCTTGGTCACATGCTCAGCAAAGCGGCGCAGAAGGTGGCGGAAGTGGTAGGTGTCTTGGACGGCCTGGCTTGGTACAGGGGCCTTGTATACACCTCCTCTGATTGTTGATCCCAACAGGCTCACGCCCATTTTGTTCAGGATCTTGTTCCCTGAAAGATATTGGAAAAAATCTGACTTGATCATGGCTTATTTTGTTATTAGCGTTAGGACTGGATTCAAGTGGGTGGGATATTAGAATATGTGTCACAATATCATTATCATGAACTAAGCAGGTGGTGCATTGTCATACCTGCAAAGTCTTTCAATGTGTTTTGCCCAGAGTGGGTCTGTGCCCAGTACCAGGCATGTCCACCGATCAGCAGGCCTCCTCCCTCTGCCACGAAGTTCTGGATTTCCTCCATGTGATCAGTGCTGTACGCTGTACACACAAACACACTCAGGTCTTTCCTGAAGTTTGTCTTCTCACACTGTAACCCTGACTCGCTGAGAACTTTCATGGCATGATCAGGCAATACACCGATGACCCCACGTCGGCCTTCATCCAACCAGTGAATGGCATTGTTCCAAAACTGGGCCATTGGCTGTAATCAAAACAGAGGCAGTAGTTAATTATTTAAATGGTTTGACAGATTATGACACTCGTTATTTAGCACAATCTAGACAGTCAACTGCTGTCAGAAGTTAACATGTGACAAGATTAATATGGAAAGTATTCATATACTGTATGCTGTCTTAAAGAGATAATACAGTGTTTATATTATCATTTTATGCATAGACTAAATGAGAAAATTCACATTGTGTGCTCAGTTTAACATTTGAAGGCAGAAATTGTAAGAAGACCAATCGAAGAGAAAGTAGACTCTACCTCTGATCCAATAAATTCTTCATGCGAAATCACTATGACTCGACCCAGTCCATAGTAGGCTCCTGCCAGAAATGTCTGTCCATGGTCTGTGGTCCCAATAGGAAAAGCCAGAGGACCATGGACCAGGAGGTCAGAAAACACTGATTCACCCTGGATGTCAAACTCTGAAACTCCCTGGAGTAAGAACTTCAAGTCATCCTCAAAATCCTTGCCGATTCTATATTTGAAGAAGAGGAGCGGTAAAGAGATATGAGAGTTACAGTGAATTATAGAAATATAGCAAAGAATAAGTGTAACACACTTTTTAAAAAGAAATTCTTAACCAGGATTGTTCAAAGGCAGGTTTTACTTCTGTATGATGGAAACAAAAACAATATGGAAATAACAGAGAAAATTTTTTTTAATCATTATTTGTTGACATGCAGTGAAGGCTACAACGAAGATCTAGAACAGTGCAGTTATCTGGCGAGCATCTATTATTCTGACGATTGATTATTTTATCTTAATAATGTACTAATGTACAATTTACTATGAATTATTATTTTTTTCTGATGTGATTCCTTACACTCGTCATAATAAATTCAAAATAATAACTGAAGCCAATGGATTCATTAACAAAGTGAATATATCAATACTCTGTCAAATGTGTTGAAACAAATTTCAGAATTAAATAAAATAAGTGTCACTTTGCAAATAATCAATAAAGGAGAGGTGTAGTATTCACTCACACTACCGCCTTCCAGGAGGTTGGGATTTGAGGATAGACAGGCAGGTACTCTGCCTCACCATAACGATCAGAGAAGTAGATCCCTGCCACACCAGAAACCTTGTTCCCTTCAAACTGAAGCAGCGTGTTCTTCTTAGGGTGATTGTGGGCCCAGTTCCACGCCTGACCTGCTATTAGCACTCCTCCTCCACCTTTCAGAAATGCCACCAGGTCCTTCGGGTCTGCACCCACACTGTAGGCATCTGTCACATACACGCCTACACCGGGACCGTCACTAACAGCCCCCACCACTTTGGCTTGGAAGCTGGATTTGCTGAGGTTATCAGCGACTGCCGTGACATTCTTCTGGACCCCCACTGACAGGTTGTCGGATCCATCGCCTCTCAGCCAGGTGAGAGCGTTCTCCACGAGAGCCGGGAAGGCCGTCAGGTAGGTCTCATGACCCAGAGCTACAATCCTCCCACTGCCGTACAGAGACGCAGCCATCAGGACCTGGCCTCGGCTGTTCATTGCCAAAGGAAAGGCGTGGTCTCCAATCAGAACCAGGTCGCTGGGAACACTGGTGCCACGGAGATCCAACTCTCTCAAGCCACTCATCAGCGACATGTAGGCGCCGTCATGGGTGTTTTGGGCGGGTTGGTAAGACATGGTGAGAATGAGTGATGCTGTGAAAATAGATGAAGAGGGCAGAGGGCAGGAAGTTAGACAAAAAAAGTAAATTTAGATAGAAGTTATTAAGGTCAAACAGTTACACCTTGCATCAGGCCTTCCTATGGGGAAAAGACAGAGGGAAATAAAAGATTACAACAAAGGTAAATTGTCATTGTACAACAAAAGCACAAAATTACTTTTTATACCTGAAAGTGAGGTTTTCTTCTGCTTGTTTTCCAGACAGGCACTCTCCCACTTACAGCGATATCTGACAGGACAGATGAGACAGTATATATGAGAGCAAGAAGAAAAAAGGAGTGCGTATTAACAGGAAAGAGGTGGGACATCAGTGGATATGACTCAGTGGCAAACTGCCGGGCGACAATGGACGATTTTCAAGATAACTCTGTTTTAGAATGCACAGCTCTCCTCCCCAAAAATCTGAAACCCGTGCAACCAGCTGCCGAAAGTATGTAAAACACACTGGCTGTGTAATGTCACATTTGAGCGGCGGTCACATTGGGTCTTGTTCTGTTTTGTATTTGAGGGGGAGTCTCTTTTTAGTTCGGGGATGTTTCAGACCGTTCACAGTTTGACCACGCAAAGTTGTTCCCGTTTTTAAACAATTGATTAAAAATACATTTATGAAGCTGTTTGTGATATGATCGCATCAATCTAATGTTTTTTCAGCATTAATGCCCCCGAGGAGAAGCTTGTCCTACAGAATAGAGCAGCGGAGGACAACAGTGCAAATCGATCATGTTACTTTATACATCAATGCAGACTACTTTACTGGGTTAGTCAAATTTTAACACTTATTATTATTATTCAAGCTGTATGGTATCAATCACTTAAAGAAACTTTGTGATGACAGGCCACCTTCAACCCCCTCTCTCTCACCCACACACACACACACACACACACACACACACACACACAAACACACACACACACCCTGCTCCCTCTGGTGCACAAGTAAATAATGCAAGTGCTCTTAAGCCCTGTCTGTCAATAATCTGCATTAGGGAACTATAAACATGATCTATCACACATCTCTCTGCACCCAGATTTAAGAATCATGTATACAAGAATCATTTATATTACATTAGACCAAGCTAACAAAAAATAAAACAGCATAGACATACACATGCAGGCTAGTTTATTGTAAAAGTTAATCGTTAAGATCTGAAGTATTGTACGTGTGCGTCTGGGTATGTATGTGTGTGTGTGTGTGTATGTGCGTGTGTGTTTGTGTGTGTGAGAGAGCTTGCAGTCTGCAGCATCTTACGTAATAACAACCATCGAGTGAAGTCATACACAAAAATGCTTCCCCATATTATTTTCATGATCATTGTGTGGGAGCTTAGCCTCCTATCAGCACCGCCTATATGCATATCAATGTCGACAGTGAACGTCTTTCAAAACATCTTTATTTACATATCAGTTCACATGTCCAATCGACTGAACAGTTATCTCTAGAGCTTAAAAATAGGACTGACCAACGCAAAGTGTGTCGACAGCCTGAAATTAAAAGGTTTTTTGTTCCAGGGTTTTCTAAGTAATTAGTGTCAAAACATACAGTAAATAATTTTTTTTTCTGAAGAGAGACTGAACTATGAATTTCAAAATATAGTGGAGGTTCTCTGAGGGCCCTCTCATTTCTTACGAAAGGCGGAAAAAGGTTTCGTCCGCCCAGCATGACTCAACATGAGAATCTGTCAGCTAATCTACTGACCAGCTCCTACACCAGTAGGAATTAGTTAGTTACTATTAGAACACACACAGTATCATAAATGAATCCTGCTCACCCCCCCCGATAAATAGGCTTAATTAGATAAGAACGTATGACACCAACCACCGCATTACTGTGTACTCACAAATTCACAACGTTTAATCATAAAGGTGATGAATTAATGTATACAATATATTAAAATCAACTTGTATAGTGCACAAATAAATATATGAGCAATAATAAAATTACATATCCAGAAAAGACCAATTGTCCATGTTTGATAAACGGGCTAAGGCTTTTCACTGATGGCAAAATGTGCAGCTGAGTGACAAACCTCACTGTATAGTTTTTAGAAACAATATTAGGAGGTTTACATTTTTTTAAATAATTTTGATTGTTAATGATTCAAACTAATCACTTAACATGTTCAGAGAGACATTTTAATAAAGTCAGAATGACTCAGCCATTATTAGACACTGAAAGATCTCATTTGTCATATTAAAACCCAGTGTGAGCGAAGGACATTCATGTTTCTTACTTATTCTCACAAGAATAAACAGAATTTCAAAAGCTGTAAATATCTGGTCGGCTATGTAACTTCTGTCGTTTAACTTATTACAAGAAATTTGACTTAAAAAAATTCGCCAAGAGCCCTCAAAAGAAAACCAAGTCAGTTAATTGAATTTCCCACTAAATACAAAATGTGCGAAATGTTAATGGAACTCATCTCTCTGCACTTCAATCAGCAGCATACTGAAGGTCAGTCATACTGGACCAAGGGATGGTCGTTCCAGGAGGGCAGGTTGGAGAGTTTCTCCTCTGTGCCAGTTTCGATGGGCCAACCCCAGGCCTTAAAGAATCCAGCCAGGTTCATCCCCACAGTCTGGGAGAAAGTCTCAGCGTACAGGTTCATCTTTCTTGCATTGTCACCGTGAACGTCGCCCATCTTGTGGTAGGCAGCAAACACCTTCTTAAAGGCATCCCAGCCAAACTTCTCCTGGAGCTACATGCAAGAAAACAAGGTAGAGGTAAATGTAAGGGGAAAGCAGTGATGCTGCCTTACTTAGATGAATTTGTTCAAAGACTTTTAATCTAATATACATTTGTTTGGCCTACTGGGGTTTATGGTTTTGTTTAAAATGTTACTGTAGGGTATAATGAAGACACGTTCTCTCTTACCTGCAAATACGTCTCAAGGGCCATCCACATGTGCCAGCCGCCGAGTTTCCTGCCCCCCTTAACATACTCCCGTGTTCGTGTCTTTCGATCTTCATAAGAAATAGCTGGGTGAGCCTGCGTTGAAGAACACAATTGTTAAACAATATAAACCACATGAGCAGCTGAGTACCTCTCTTAGCAAAGGGTCAAAGGGACAATGCTTTTCTAGCCACTGGTCCTGATAACATTTTTTAAAATACTCCACCTTTGCCCTGTTGATCCCGAAAACCTCTTCATGCACATACACTGACCAGAGGTTGCATGTGCACTCTGTGGTGTGTGATGGGAACTCCCAGCAGCCTCTCTGCTGGTTGTGTCCCAGCTCATGGATTGGCCCCCACAGGCCATGAATCTTGGCATGCTTATAGTCCACCAGCTCAGCTGCTGAAGCGCTGTGCACCATGATAGGATAGCCTGCATGCATCCAACCTGAGAAGAGGAATATCGGAAAAAATCCAACAGTTTTATAGTGGCGCTCAAAGGGTTTCATAGCTATGGTTGAGATACATTGTAGGACTTCCAGTCAGAGTAAGACACGCCTCATTAGTTTGCTAAAACAACTGTTTTTAACCCTTTAAACCCTTAAACCCTCCATCTCCAAGGGATTCTCGATGGGACAAGCGTGTATGAAACAGTCGTTTACAAAAAGCCTTGGGACTCACCATTGGAAATCTGCACGTCCGCTACAAAACGTTCTTTGCGTGGAAATTTGTGTGGTATGACCGCCAGGTCAGCAATGGCCCTCATGATGGTGTTCCAGTGTGCCGCCAACTCATCGGGGCGCTCCAGGTTCCCAATCACATCCGACGGTACAGTGATGATGATGTTTTCAAACTCCAACTCTGCCCAGGGCGAGGGAGCAGTGCGCAGCAAGGACCACTCGGCTAATGTTGTCACACCTGCAGAAAAACAAAGGGGTGGGTGTATTAAAAACTGAGCTTTGAATTATCGCGTAATTACTATGCAAAATTCCCGCATGCTAGGAAGAGTTAGGAACGTGTCTTGTCAAGAAGACATCTACAGGAAAACATCTATACAGTGAGCCAAGTTCTAGGTCCATACAACTGTAAATCTCCCGTAAAACAATAAAAGAATTATACAAACAGGTCCAAGAAAAACTGGTGCTCGATATATAATTTTATTTCTCCATGCAGTCCTTTGTGGGGTATAGGCTAAGTATGAGCATCAATTATGTTCTATGGCCACGTAACGACGCTGCATTGAAATCCTCATTGATATATTAAACTGTGTGTTGTTCTGGTTCTTGAATATCCATGGTTACAAGATACACAATCCACACATTAACTGGTCTGCAGGAAAATAACTAGTTGGAGTGTTTCTAAGCCTCATGCTTGTTGACGGGTCTTTCCCCAGCAGATGGAGCCAAAGCTCCAGCTAATACCAAATCTGAACTACCTGACCTCTACTTCCGTCCAGACAAGTATCATTATTATTATAAGTAATTAGTCAAATTAAAGGTAAATCCTTGCATCCAATCAAAGACCATATGGTTGTGAAATTGATCACTTGCCTGGTGCACCATTGCCTTTAAGTAAGTTACAATCATTCCCACCCCAAATCCACGGCCATGGATAGAGCATATCTATTTGATCTATTTCTCAAACAGACGTTAACATCAGCAAATGCATAGCGCAGTTCCACCCACCACTCACTCACCAAATTTGTAATATGGCGCAGGTACTGCCATCTGCACTATGACCTGCAACCCCTCCAGTTGTGTGTTGCCCGGGGCCACCAGGTAGATGAGTCCACCCCAGAGGTTCCACACCTGAACCATTTCTGTGGTTATGGGGAATTGTTCATGAACACATTGCGCTCTCTTCAACTCTGAATGGTTCAGTCTGTCGGTTTGACAGCCAATCTGGATCTGAGGAAGACAGGGAATGTGGTTTTGAAGCTTTTAAAACATGGACAGGTGGACAGCTTTGTAGGATAAGTGTTAATTATTTGTTAGGGGGATTTCTTTTTGAATCCAAAATCCATCACATTAATTTCAGCTTTGTACCTACTTGTATCAGCAGTATCACACCTGAGCTCATTCACCCTAATATAGTATTTGATTTTGTGAACTGTACCTTCCATCCCTTGTTGACCATCTCTGCAGGTATGGCCATGTACGTCTTCATACCGGGAGAGAGGTAGAGACCTGTACTGATCCACTCCCATCCTAACACACACACACACACACACACGGCTCAATACTAGGTCTACATTTATTCACTATTTAGATGAATTTTCTTGGTAAGAACATGTCAGATAATAACTTTCATTTTTATACTGATGACACTTATATACTGCTGTGTGCCAGCTCTTATAGAGGTCATTGAATACTTGCAATATGATTTTATTGTTGCCCTGCTTTAGTTGAAATGTTATTTTGAATACAGATAAGACCGAACTGCCTAGCTCTAGGAATAACCCCTTCAGTGATTTCTCTTGAAGGAAGTTAATATAGAGTTTGTTAACAAACACAAGTTTATATATTTGCCCACAACAATGAGTTCTGACCTTTTGTGTTAACATCAATCGGGATCCTGTGGTTATAGACAACTGCCATCAACGGATTATTCTTGATGAGGTAGGGCAGGAGGGCATCAGGATTTGGGCAGACCTTATAAACCTCTGTAGCCACATTGAGGAGCAGGTGATCTTTAGGACTCTTCACAGGACAGCTGTCGCACACCTTGAAACAAAAGGAATAATGAATATTCTATACTATACTATAGTGCTTCATTGGTAAACCAGAGTTTCACAAAAAACAGGAGCTGAAAAGGTATTTTATTCTGTCAACTCACCTGTGGCATGCCCGACCTCATTAAGATATCAGTGAGTGTGGACAGAATCTGCACATAAGAGGAGCAGTCATGGGCCTTCAGGTTCAAGTAGGTGGAACAGTCCCCGCCCAGCTTTTTAAGGCATTCCTCCTCATGCTTAGTAAGTTCTTCGCCCTTGGTCACATGCTCAGCAAAGCGGTGCAGAAGGTGGCGGAAGTGGTAGGTGTCTTTCATGGCCTGGCTTGGTACAGGGGCCTTGTATAGACCTCCTCCGATTGTTGATCCCAACAGGCTCAAGCCCATTTTGTTCAGGATCTTGTTCCCTGAAAACATTGGAGAAGATTTTACTTGATCATCTGGGTTATATTGCTATTGTGGTTAGGACTTGATTCAAGTGGGTGGTATAAAAGAATACGTGTCACAATATCATTATCATGAACTAAGCAGGTGGTGCATTGTCATACCTGCAAAATCTTTTAATGGGTTTTGCCCACAGTGGGTCTGTGCCCAGTACCAGGCATGTCCACCGATCAGCAGGCCTCCTCCCTCTGCCACGAAGTTCTGGATTTCCTCCATGTGATCACTGCTGTACGCTGTACACACAAACACACTCAGGTCTTTCCTGAAGTTTGTCTTCTCACACTGTAACCCTGACTCGCTGAGAACTTTCATGGCATGATCAGGCAATACACCAATGACCCCACGTCGGCCTTCATCCAACCAGTGAATGGCATTGTTCCAAAACTGGGCCATTGGCTGTAATCAAAACAGAGGCAGTAGTTAATTATTTAAATAGTTTGACAGATTATCAGACTCGTTATCTAAAACACTCTAGTCAGCCAACTGCTGGTGGCCAGAAGTTAATGTTACAAAATAAATATGGAAAATATTCATGTATAATGTCTTAAAGAGATTGTACTATTTTGACATGACAATTTAATACAATTCTATACCTAGACTAGATGAAAAAGTTCTCATAATGTGCTTGATTTGACAGTTGAAAGTACAAATTGTAAGACAAATTAAAGAGAAAGTAGACTCTACCTCTGATCCAATAAATCCTTCATGTGAAATCACTATGACCCGTCCCTGTCCGTAATAGGCTCCTGCCAGAAACGTCTGTCCATGGTCTGTGGTCCCAATGGGAAAAGCCAGAGGACCATGGACCAGAAGCTCAGAAAATATTGCTCCACCCTGGATGTCAAACTCTGAAACCCCCTGGAGTAAGAACTCCAAGTCATCCTCAAAATCCTTGCCGATTCTGAATTCGAAAGGGGAAAGAGATATGAGAGTTACAGTGAAATACAGCAAAGAATATGTTTATTAGTCCCACTTTTAATCTTATTTTATTCTCAGTCAAAAGCATTTTCAAGAGGTAATTTTCCTTACTTGCGATGGAGTTTAATAAAGAGACATAAATGCAATATGTAAATAACTGAATAAAAATTTCTCTTATATGCAATGAATGCCACAACCAACTTGGAAATGTGCAATTAAAAAAATTATTGTTATATAATTTATCATGAAAAATATGTTCATATTAATATCATTTGTTATGCGTATTCTAATGAATTCTGAAAAATAATTACTGTGATAGCTTCAGTTTTAAAGGGAAGTTTTCCAACATTGGTATTTAGTTTATTATTTAATATTGGTATGAAACCTTTCTAAGTGTTCAATAAAAGAGAGGTGTAGTATACACTCACACTACCGCCATCCAGGAGGTTGGGATTTGAGGATAGACAGGCAGGTACTCTGCCTCACCATAATGATCGGAGAAGTAGATCCCTGCCACACCAGAAACCTTGTTCCCTTCAAACTGAAGCAGCGTGTTCTGCTTAGGGTGACTTTTGGCCCAGTTCCACGCCTGACCTGCTATTAGCACTCCTCCTCCACCTTTCAGAAATGCCACCAGGTCCTTCGGGTCTGCACCCACACTGTAGGCATCTGTCACATACACGCCTACACCGGGACCGTCACTAAAAGCCCCCACCACTTTGGCTTGGAAGCTGGATTTGCTGAGGTTATCAGCGACTGCCATGACATTCTTCTGGACCCCCACTGACAGGTTGTCGGATCCATCGCCTCTCAGCCAGGTGAGAGCGTTCTCCACAAGAGCCGGGAAGGCCGTCAGGTAGGCCTCATGACCCAGAGCTACAATCCTCCCACTGCCGTACAGAGACGCAGCCATCAGGACCTGGCCTCGGCTGTTCATTGCCAAAGGAAAGGCGTGGTCTCCAATCAGAACCAGGTCACTGGGAACACAGGGGCCACGGAGATCCAACTCTCTCAAGCCTCTCATCAGCGACATGTAGGCGCCTTCATGGTGGTTTTGGGCAGGCTGGTAAGACATGGTGAGAATGACTGATGCCGTGAAAAAGAGATGAAGAGGTCGGAGGGCAGGAAGGCGGGACAAAGTGGTGACTTCGATGTGAGTTATTTTGGTCGAACGGTTACACCTAGTCGTATGTCAGACCAGTCAGGCCGTCCTGTGGGAATAAAAAGAAAGAAAACGTTAAAGCACTGATGCATTACACTTTTATGACAAACAGTTAAAATATTAATCTACAATGGGTTCAGACACAATATGATTATCAGCAACAGTTTTTTTAAAAGAGCAAATTATATATTTATTTTTTACCTGAAAGTAAAGTTGTCTCTCTGCCTGTATTATCAGACTGCAGCACAACACAGTTTTCCCGTCAGTCACTTTCCGCAAAGAGAAATATCTGACATGACAGATGAGATAATATAAATGAGAGCGAGAAGAAAGGGAGTGAGCTTTTAAGGGCAATAAAAAAAGAGGAGTGACTTCACTAGGTGCACTGAAGTCACTCCTCTTTTTGTTTTTGCATTAATCGTCTGTGACAGGCTATTAATACCAGTTAAGATTAAATATCAATGGACGGTTCGGACAACAACGCTTTGTCCGTCAACATTCTCAGCGCGTGAAGATCACACAGCTGGGGGTTACACCCGGAATAAGAGTGCACAGGAAACCTGTTTTTCCTGGTGGCGTCAGTCAGCCCATGTGGATTGTTGACACAACATTTAAGCTGTGAAATGAATCACTCATCTGTGCATCTTTCTTTTTTTTTTTACCTTAATAAAAAACAACCTGTGACTTTGAATATTTTGTAGAATTCTTGGAAATTATGTCACGTGTTGTAGTCTGGTCTGGTCTGGTTTGGAAAGTTTAACTTGGGTGTTTGGGTGTGTGTCTGGAATTCAATCGTAACGTCCACATGTGACCAAACATTGGCACGTTTAACAAATAGTGAGGAAATGTGTCAATTGTGAATAGAAGTTATAAAACACTCAGTTTGTAACAATGTAACATTCGGATAAAGTGAATGTGATGCTTCGATGCATCGACAAACAAAGTTTAGGATTATAAAAATCTATAAAAAGTGTCTCTCGTGTGTTATGGGGGAAAAAACATTTAAAGTTCATATCGAGGGTGTGATTAAAAAGAAAGGATGACGTATGTGGTCCTTATTCGACTAGGCTTATTACGCAGAGAAACAATTCGAACAAGGTAAGTGCAGATCTGGAGAGTTCATCATCTTGTCATATGTTTCTTCAAGTATCTTCATCTTACTTTTCCTTTTTGTTGTTGTTGTTGTTGCATTTTTCTTCTTCTTTGACAGATATTCAGCGCGACGCCAAAACCCGGAAATCCTTGAAAAAATATATACAGCGTTAAAAAAAAATCCAAAACTAAATGAATAAAAAAAAATGTTTACCAAGCGGACTCCCGTTCATTCCGATAGATCGATCATGGAATCGTTGTCGCACTGCGCAGGGAGGAATGGGATGTGAAGGAAGAATCCCGGAAAAGGGGAACGAGCGGTGCATTTCAGGGTGATGGTTTCTAGTCGAACCTGTTTTTCCAACGGACCGCGCGGGTACGGTGCGAAAAGCCTTCCCCTTTCAAATGCGCCTGCTACCTGCAAAGTTGTGTTTCCGAAAGTATTAACTGTATTACATCTATAACCCAACAACCCAATAACGGTTTGATCACAGTCCGAGTCTCTTGCGGTGGCTCGGCCCCTCGCTATGTCGTGCACGCTGCTCGGCGCCTCTGGAGCTCGGGTCCCTCTGGAGGACGGACGAGCCGTGATCCTGGGCCGGGGCCCGGACACCGCGGTCACGGACAAGAAGTGCTCCAGGCACCAGGGTGAGGACGGAGTTTAACTGAACGCGAGCTGTTGGTGCATCCTGAAATTCCTCCGTGTGCTTTTTTGGGGAAAGCAGTTTTAGTTTGTAAGTCAGTAGGTCTAGTTAAAACAACAACAACACCCCCCCCCCCAAAAAAAGAGCAAACAAACCCCGCCCACTCCAATTTACTGGGTGTGAAAAACAAACTGTAGTCAAACTGTAGTCTAGACTCTCCAATAACTTCCACACAGCATTGGGAAGGAGAGCTGCAACAGTTAGTTGTTTAATCGATCAGTAGTCGACTGCTAAATTAATCGCCAACTATTTGGAAAATCCATTAATCGGTTGAAGTAGTTTTTATGGAATTAAAAAAGTCAAATTTCTCTGATTTCAGCTTTTCAAATGTGAATTTTTTTATGGTTTCTTTGCTCCTCTGTGACAGTAAACTGAATATCTTTGGTGTGTGGACAAAACAAAAAACATCATCTGGTTGGTGGTTTTGGGAAAGACAATCTTAATTTTTCACCTTTTTATGAACCAAACTAACGATTCTTTTCATGATCGATTAATCTGTCGCTTATTTTCTTGAATAATCGCTTATGAAAAGAATCGTTAGTTGCAATTGGGAGTTCTGTTTATTACAGCTTTTTATACAGAAAGATACATTTGAATTTGCACCTTTTATAAAAACATTAAATGTTGTCCAATGATTTGTATATTTATCCATCAAATTCAATATATTTTTGATAATGTCACCTCTCAAAGAAGAAAGCAAAGTGTTTGCGGTTCAGGCTCAATAGATGCGAGGAGTTCCTTATTTTTCTGCTTTTGTGTCAGCTTAAACTGACTAATAATTTATGACTATATTTTTTTTGTCTGTGACTGTTTTTGAAGATGATGCCTTTGACTCTGGGGGAAAAAAATATGATGGACTTGTTTTTTACTGTTTCAGTTCATCAAGAAAATAGTCGGTAGATTCATCGATAACAGAATTGCAGATTCCGTCCAATTTTGGAACCGTAAAAAAAAAAGAAACACTGATTATCAATACCACTGTAGTTGACCGTTTATTGGGTACACTTTGGTAAAACAAATGCAGTCTAATATAACAGTAACCTGCAGTTAATGTCAGGGTGAGAAGGCTCAAATAACAGCTTCCCCCATGATGGTTATGATGTTCATTTTTTCTTGTTGTTCTTTTTTAGGGTGTGTTGTTTCAACGCTGTGGCTATTGGAGAACACAGTTTGTCTTACTGTTGAACTGTGTTGCATGAATAAAGAGGTGTTTGATTTGCAAAAGCCTAAATTGACAATCTGTGTTGAACTAACAGTCCAAATGTTTGAATTTGCTATTAGAGAAAATCTGCTTCTTTAGTTGAAAGAAGCACTTAACTGTGTGTGTGTGTGTGTGTGTGTGTGTGTGTGTGTGTGTGTGTGTGTGTGTGTGTGTGTGTGTGTGTGTGTGTGTGTGTGTGTGTGTGTGTGTGTGTTTTTGTGTTTCGTGTTTCCACCAGTGAAAGTGGTGGCTTGCTATGCAGACCAGGATGTGGTTGTCACTCAGGTAAGAAAACAAACAGCCCAGTGTCACAGTTTATACATTGAAATTGAAATTGCCAGGCTAGAAACACCACTGTCAAACAAATCCACATTCCAGAAGACACCACAGCGAGTAGTCAATATTTGACACCACACAATCATAAGTCAGTCATATAATCATGTCTGTAAACCCGCTATCAGCACTCATTGCTCTTTACTGCCAAGACCCACCAAAGTCATTGTACAACCCATTACCCCCCCCCCCCCCCCACCCCCACCCCCCACAGCTTGGTGCCAACCCCAGTTTCCTGGGTGGTGATGCGCTGGGCCGGGGCCAGTCTGGTAAACTCACCCATGGAGGAGTTCTCTACCTGGTGAACCAGAGCCATCCATTCAGACTGCGCTACTCGCTGAGCACCAACGGCACAGCCCCCAGTGCTGCACAGAAAGGGCTGAAGGCAACCGATAAGACAAAGGGAGGAGGGATCAGGAAAGATCAAGAGGTACCGTCGAGTCCAGCACCTAAACGCAGTATAAAGGACTTCTTCTCTACCTCCCCCCTGAAGGTAACACGCTCGGCACTTTGTTTATTGTGTTTTATCATACTCCTGTGTCGTGTTACAACAAAGATAACATTTATCAAAATGATAGGCAGTGTATTTTTTAAAAAAGGCCCAAACTTTTTTTCCTTCAGTCATCTAAAAGACGACTGAGCCCAGAGAGAAAGCAACACCAGGTGAAGCGCCAGAGGACAGAGGAAGAGGCCTCGGGTGGACGGATGAAGGGAGAAGCGGAGGACGAGGAGGAGAGACTGGCAGAGGAAAAGCTCAAGCAGCTGCAGGAGTTGGCGGAGAAGTCCACGAAGGGGAGGAGTAGCAGCACACAGCCTTCATCTTCATCACTATCATCAAAAGCCTGTCTAAAGAGCAGCTGGCAGCAGATTGGCAACCTGATGCTTTACACTGCTGCTGGAGTCAGAGGGAGTGACAAGGTGGGAACTGTTACGATTGGAACAGCTAATAAAGGTTGTCTGAATTGTTTTGTAGCCAAATGAAAGCTACACATCTCAGCGTTTTATGTGGAAAAAGCCCCAACAACTGAGTTTATAAGTTTCCAAGCAAAACTGGAGAAAAGATTGACATACTCTAACTTGTGAATTATGATGATGTTGTGATGTTTTTCTCTTTTACATCAGTTTAAACTAAACATCCTTAGGTTTACAAGTGTTGATTGGACAAAGGGAGACAATAAAACAGCTCTGGTACACTGTAGAAGAGATTTTTTAAAACTAGTTTCTGATATTTTTATTTGTCAAACAAATCAATGAATTGATTATTTACTGTCGAAAAAACCCAGCAACCTTTTATTTTGCTGCTTAACACCAGTCATATATCATTCTTTGATCTTTTTAACTTTTTCCAGTAAGTTTGAGTTAATGCAGCGTATACGTGAACATGTCTGAATATACCTCTCCTCGACTCCACCGACAGATTGCTGGCTTTGACATAGACGGCTGCATCATCACCACCAAGTCCGGGAAAGTCTTTCCCACTGCACCAGATGACTGGAAGTACGTCTACGCTCCTGAACATCACCTTTAAAATGTTTGTCAAAGCATAGCTAAGATCACATCTCGTGTCGTAATCGTCCTTGTGTGTTCTTTTATTTCCCAGGATTCTGTTCCCAGAGATTCAGCCCCGGTTGGCGACTCTGCTCAGAAAAGGATACAAGGTGCGTAGGAGAGAGGCGACAACTGCGAATAATATTTAAGTGAACTATGCAAGATTAAAGCCAGTGAATTATAATCCAATGTTATGTTGCTCTGGCAAACATTTGCCACTGGATTTCTCTCTCTGTAGGTGGTGTTCTTTACCAACCAGATGGGGATCGCTAGAGGCAAACTGAGACCGGAAGTCTTCAAGTCCAAAGTGGAGGACATCCTCGCCACGCTGCAGCTCCCCGTGCAGGTTTGTTGTAGAATCACTCTCACCACTTAGGTAGATATTTATTTATTTATCCTGTATTTGACCAGGAAGGTCCCATTGAGATACAATATCTCTTCTCCCAGGGAGTCCTGGCCAAGATGGTAGCAAATTAAATAATACGTTTCATACACAGTCAAACAAAGACAGAACACTTGACAGTGACAATGTTCTTTGAAGACTGAGTTTAGAAGATTTTAAAACATGTCTATAGCAGGCATGGAGGTCATTCCATGCATGTGGTGCAAAGGAGCAAAAACGCAGATTTCCCCAGATTTGTTTGTTTGGTTGGAGGCTGAAGAAGAAGTTAGACTGATGAGCGAGTACTATATGTGTTATGGCAAAGTGTCAGCAGACTGCATGTGTTGAGGTAATTTGCCCATTAAAGCTTTAGGTAATAAAAACTCTGGTCACACTAAGGTCTGTGTTTTCCCTCTAAGATGCAGTGGTGTCCATTAAACCATTTCATATAGATATTGTACATGAAGCAGATATTCAGATCCCATCCGTGTCTGTGTTTCAGGTGTTTGTAGCAGCCGGTCCCGGCGTCTACAGGAAACCAGTTCCGGGAATGTGGAATCACCTCTGTGAGACGGTAACTGTCAGTCATCAGGAGATACAGGGACACACACACCCATGTCATTTAAGAGCCACGCCTCATACACAATATCTGTACGGCAGTAAACATGACTCAGTCTCGAGTTCAGACTGAGTCATAGGAACAGCCCTGTTGTCATCCCCCACGACATCGTGTAGTGTTGTACCTGCAGGTTTTACAGCGTGTGTCTGTCTTAACCGAAAGAATCTGTGCATGTGTGTTTCCCCTGCTCAGGCTAATGAAGGTGTCACTGTTGACAAGACGGCGAGTTTTTATGTTGGAGGTGAGTAGACACGATAAAACCAGTCCATACTTACAGGTGATTCCTGTATGTGTTGTCAGTTTTTAATGTCGCACACATGTTGATCTGCTTCTTCAAAACCAAAAATTTTGTAAAGTGCTTTTCCCTTAAAACCCTATATGAATCCCAATCTAACCCTGATCCGTCCCTTACTATCTGAAATCTCCCAAAATTAGTTAAGTCCAGTTTTATTTGTGTGGTGCCAAATCACAACATTCAGTATCTTGAGGAACAGGAGAGTAAAAGAGAGTTACAATCTCAAGAGAGTGAAGTCGAGACTTTCGGTATAATAGAGGAAAAACCTCACGAAGTTTTCACAATGAGCACGAACAAAAACGTCCTTTCAACAGGGAGAGACCTGCAACAGAACCAAGTGGTCGTCTGCATCAACTGGTTGCATTGAGAGGAGAGAAAAGGGGTTTATGATGTAAACCCATAAACCCAAAATCTAGGTATAATTTATAAAAGAACGTCTTTGAAGTGTAGACATGCACCAAAAGCCTTATAGATAAGCCGACAAAAAAATGCAGATCATTAAATCACAAAATCAATCGAGACTTGACAAGACCAACCAAATTACACCAAGTTATATGTATTTCTATTTTATATATTCATAATATAAAAAACATACTAAGAAACAAACCTCCACTATATAACAGTTATTTAACACAAAAACACCATGTACAAAGTTTAATTTTGTGGATATGCACCAAATTGCACAACACTCATAGATATCAATCTCCTGAATATGCTGGATGTATTTCATCAGGATCCGTGAATTAGTGTGATCGAAAAGTGATAACAAAAATTCCTGGGTCTGCCCCCTTTGTCCAGATCCACACCAACATGTAACATCTTATCTCTTGGCCCATGTCCTCTTGTTTCCCCAAGTTTCATGGGAATCAATTTGGTAGGTTCTGCATAATACTGCTGACAAACAAACAAACAAATGGAGAGAGGTAAAAAACATAAACCTCCTTGGCAGAGTTAATAACCTCATTTGGAAGCTTTTTTCTAATCTTGGTGTCGATGTAAGAACATTTGATCCTCGTCTTATTTATGACTTTACCTCTGTGTGCAGATGCTGCAGGCCGACCAGAGAACTGGGCTCCGGGGAAGAAGAAGAAGGATTTCTCCTCCAGTGACCGACTGGTTAGACCTGAGATTCTTTTAATACGTCTTGTGTCATTAAATAAGTCCTACCATCACCTGATGTTAATGATAGCTGTTTGGGAAAGGGTGAACATGTGTTTCAGCTACTGTCTTCCTTCTTCTTCTTCTTGTTGTAGTTTGCCTTGAACATCAAGTTGCAGTTTCACACCCCAGAGGAGTACTTTTTGGGCTGGAAGAGCGCCCCCTACAGCATGCCTCATTTTGACCCCGTAGGTACAATTACCAATGCCGGTGGATTGTTTTCTTTTAAATGGAAATTTTTTGTAAGATTTTGTCCTTTTTTTTCTTCTCCGAATCGCCAGCGTAAGCTTGACTCGTCTGCCAGGCTGTTCGACCCGCCGTCGGCCTCCCTCACGTCCAGCGAGACGGAAGTCATCGTCGCCGTGGGTTTCCCCGCCTGTGGGTGAACGTGGGCGGTATAGCAGCCGTAGTTGTGTCTGGTCCGATCTCCCACCAGCACCCTTCTGATGTTGTGTTCTCTCTCTTTCGTCCTCTCTTTGCAGCTGGTAAATCCACTTTCTTCCACACCCACATCATTCCAAAAGGCTACGTTTACGTCAACAGGGTGAGTTGATATTATATGAACGGCACTCCAGTTGTGTGTTGTTAAGAAAATCAAAATAAAGCCAGACAGAAAAAGGTTCCTCCATTTACAGTTAAATGCACAAGTCTGTAAATTATTTAAACTTTTGGATAACGATCATAATTACTAAGACCAGGAAAATACTGATTGTTTCGGGTTTTTTTAATTTTCCATTTGGACACAGGCCCTTAAAACCTTCCCCGTGTGTTTTATTCCCGTGTCAGGACACACTCGGTTCGTGGCAGAGCTGTGTGACAGCGTGTCAGCGCGCTCTGCAGGAGGGCCGCAGCGTCGCCGTGGACAACACCAACCCGGAACCCGAGTCTCGCAAACGGTAACGCAGAGCTTTTAACCATATTTACCGTGTCCATGCATTACCTGTGTGTGTTTCCTCGCATGTTTCACAAACGTCCACCTCACTGACTTCTCCAAACAGAGTGAGCAAAAGCATCAACAGACAGCGAAGAATAAATAGACGAGTATGTTTACAGGCAGGGTGGAGATTGTTCAGGCATTGTGTGCACTGATGTAAGTCACTTGTCTGCTGGGCGATGCTTTGAGGAATCATTGCACCAAGAGGGACCTGAGATGTTAGAGCTATTTTTAGACAAAACGTCGCACACAGTCTGCTGCTCCTGCTGTAAATGCTGTGATATGTATATGCAACTGCTGCCTGCATGCACATTTAATTTTTTCTGTTTGCATAATAACAAGTCCTCAAATAAATACCGCATGTTCCAGATATGTGGACGTGGCCAAGGCAGCGGGAGTTCCCTGTCGCTGCTTCCTCTTCACGGCCTCTCTGGAGCAGGCCAAACACAACAACAGAGTAAGACTCTCCTCTCTCCACTCTGGTTTGTTTGATCTTGTCTTGTGATGACAAAGTCTGCTTGTTTGTTTTTATCTTATATATATACTGTTTTCAGTTCCGTGAAATGGCGCCATCAGAAAGCAAACACGCCAAGGTCAACGACATGATTTTCCACAGTTACAAGTAAGCTTGGCACTATATTGACGAAGTGGGCTTTGAATTCTGGCTGTAATAACTAAACCATATTTTTCTGACCTCACTACTCTGTTTGGGTCTCTCTGTCTCTCTCTCTCTGGACAGGAAACACTTTGTGGCTCCGGCGCTCTCTGAGGGATTCTCAGAGATCCTACAGATCCACTTCGTCCCGAACTTCAAAGACAGCCAATCAGAGACCTTGTTCAGACAGTTCTCTGAGGGCTGATTGGACAGCCGGCTTTCCAAAGACCAGCAGGAAATTTTTTTTTTTTTTACTAATACCAGCCAACCGACTGTCTGTTGCATGTGCTCTCCACTGACCTGCACAGCTTGTACTGTTTGCCTGATGCCTCGAACGGCAAAGTAAGTCCAGTGATGTTAACTACACTCGCAGAACACAGAATCACTTCCCTCCATTTAGTTTGATAAGATTCAATTCACTGTATCCACATAATGTTCAGATGTACTTAATGCATACGTTATACATGTGTGGTTCAAAAAAAATAAAATAAAATGAAAAAGAAGCAGAATCACATCAATATATAATGTTTGATTTATTGAAAGGGAATTCCATTTGAATATATGACGGTTATATCTAAATTGTCGATCGTGTTTCCCAAAACTCCAAGATGATGTTTTGTTTTGTCCACACACAAAATATATTTAGTTTACTGTCACAGAAGAGCAAAGAAACCAGAAATTATTCACATTTAAGAAGCTGAAATCAGAGAATTTTGACCTTTTTTTCATAAAAACTACTGATTAATCGATTATCAAAATAGTTGACGATTAATTTAGTAGTCGATTTCTAAACGATTAATCGATTAGCTGTTGCAGCTCTACATCAATCCACACTGAGCTCTGGTGAGTTCTGCGTGGTGTTTATTATGCCGCTTTCCAAGTCGATCCCAGCGGACTGATCCTGAATCAGCTGACGTCGGGCAGGAACTGGATCTGCTCGCCCAGATGTAGTTTCAGCCACGGCACGATCTTGAACAGATCGATGTGAAAGTCTCGAGCATCGGGAGGCGGCGGCCTGTCGCTGCCTTGTCGCCTCCAACCTGAGCTGAGTGGGTCACACATGTCTGTGGTGCCCCAGCTCACCACTGCCACCTGGAGGGTGAAAGCAGAAGATGATAAGATTAGATAAGATAAATCAGTGTGATGCTGATTTATCTTATCAGGCTTCTACAACAGAGGAGAAACTCTCTGACCTGAAAGTAGCGTTTTCTTTTCTGCAGAAACAGGGATCCACCAGAGTCACCTATCCCCCCCCCCAAAAAAGAGACACAATGTAACTGTTAATATGAAGAAGCCCATGTAGGTCAAACGGAGGTCGCCATCCAGAGTCCAGACCTTTGCAGGTGACAGCATCCTGATACCCGGACGTTCCCCCAGAGCAGAGGAATCGGTCGGGTACGTACTCTGCCAGAGTCACATCGGTGGGCTCTTGGAGGGTTTGCCTCGCCTTCTCCACACAGCCAGGCCTCTGAGTAGTCAGACAATACGGCATTTATGCATAAGCTGAACTATGCAAAACCACGTTCGAGGCAGGTAGCATTAAGGGCCCACGCTGGAACGACCTGGAATCGAACCCTGACCTTCTGTCCCAGGGTCAGTGGTGTAACCCACCGAGTTGTAAGCACAGAAGCAGCCCCATGGTCTGAAATACGGCGGCTCTCACCCGACCCTTTGTGTGGACGTGTGTTTCTTTGCGTTCCAAGTTCTTGTGGATGAAAAAGGCCGCGGTCTCCTCGTGTGGCAGTAATGCGTTCCCTGTGTACAGTACACACACAATCATTCAACTCAGAGTACATGGGAACACATTCAGGAGTTTTGAGTGCCGAAATATATCATTAACAGTATGTGGACGTCCTCGCATTCGTGATGTGAATTTTTTGTGCAAAGAAGACTGGTTTGGTGAGGTAAAGATCACGTACTGTGCTGTTGACAGGTAGAGTTGACTGTTTTCATGGCTCGGCTCGCCGGTACGGTGCACGGCAAGCAGATGGGTCTGTTGTATGGAATAATACACATACTCAACAATTACTGTTTGTTTTAATGGGAGTTTTAGTACATGTTTTTTTCCCCCTTGTCTACGTTACACGAGGATGGGAATGCAAAAATACACTCCTCACACAGTAGAGCACATGTCTGCTTAGGCCCAACAAACCCTTAAACCCAGTCAAGTCGCTTTCAAAATGCACACGCTCGTAGATATTATGTTGGGGCCCTAGGAAAAAAATCACAGGGGCCACTCGACAAAAAGATTGAGTGAGTAGAGTCCGGTGGGGCCCCCTGGGGGAGGTCTCCTACTGTCATTGCCACCAGGTTGGGTGCAAATCCATTTCTGTAGTCTTTGTCTAATCTTGCTGACAAACAAACTATATAACCACCTAACTAACCAAGTGACAAGCGGACAGGGATGAAAAACACAACCTCCTCGGCGGAGAAGTAGTAAAAACGTTTGCATCCCGAGTTGGTCGACAGTCAAAGTCTCATCTCACCTGGCCTTCCAGGAGAGCGGAATGCTCCTGTTCACGCGCACCAGAGCGACGTCGTAGTCGTAAAACTCGGACACGTTTCTGCGTCGGAGTGCGTCGATGTTGTACTCGGGGTGCATGATCACCTGGCTGGCCCTCGCGACGCCACCACCTGGGAAACCGACGGGAGGTCGACAAAGACGGTTGACACTTCAAACCTTCCGCGCAAACTGACCATTGATCCACAACGCTGCATTGTGTTGGCGAGTTGAGGAAAACAATGCAAATTTGTTTGATTAATCGTCAAATTACACTCCCCCGTGCGAGCAGGTACATTATCACCCAGCTCACCAATCAACATTTATCTCATCAGTGCCCCTTTCGACCCCTTTTACCCCTTCCCACGCGGACACTGACCGTGTGTTATGTCCACTCGCTCGGGGACTTTGTCTGTGCTCGCTCTGGCAAAACAGTGAGCAGCGGTCAGCACCCAGTTCTGGCTCACGATGGATCCGGAACACGACTTCTTTAGCCCCCATTCGGGCTGCAAGGCAAGAGGGCCGTCACGTGTGTCCACTCTGTAATCTCCAGTATGGTTTTTTTGCTGAGTGCAAAGC
The DNA here is from genome assembly GCF_022379125.1 of Scophthalmus maximus. Classification (NCBI taxonomy): domain Eukaryota; kingdom Metazoa; phylum Chordata; class Actinopteri; order Pleuronectiformes; family Scophthalmidae; genus Scophthalmus; species Scophthalmus maximus. Next base: position 20,514,519 of record NC_061525.1, read on the forward strand.
TCCTACCGCTTTCAGAGTGACGTGCCAGGGCTCGGTGTAGACCGACGCCCCGTCCTTCTGTTGTTGCTCCTGAGCCACGCCACACATCGTCACACTCTTGTCGCCTGCATCGTAAAACACGTCATGGCCGAGGTGTCAGAATGGACCTCTAACAAGCAACGAACGTGGAAACTTTGTACGCAACATTGAAGAAAGTCGGGGAGTCATCCCTCACGTACTGATGATGCTGTTGAACACCTCTCCCAGCGTCTCAAAGTCTTTCAGAACGAAGACGTGTTTCTCGCCACGTTTCTGGGAGGCGATTGAGTTCAACTCCTCTTTTTTCAACTGGTCCCCAACACCAAATACGTAGATGTCTGAAAACACACGCACGCACGCACGCACGCATCAATGATGCACACATGCAGAACGCAGGCAGAGCATGTCCACACACACACACACACACACACGTCATGCCAACACGTGATTTCCTGATACCGAGCATCGTCTCGTCCGTGTGATCGTGGGCCGAGTTGCCGTAGCCCAGCAGGTGCCGGATCTTCTCCAGAGCTATCTGAGGCTTGGCGCCCGTGTTGGAGTAACCTGCCGGCAGAAACCCCCCCCCCAAAAATACAAAGATTGATGGTTTTGACCCCGATTTAAGAACCTTTTTACTTTTTTCAGCATTAGTTTGCGAAAACACAGCCTGGGACTTCACCGTCTGTTTCTATGATGATGATGTTCTGAGTCTCGTTGAAATGGTTGCGGGCACTGTTCTGCTTGAAGAAGCTTATCACCTCGCTGACACTGTGCAGCGCCGAGTGGAGGTTGGTGCCCGTCTGACTCCCGTGGCCTGCGGGGCGGACAAATACAAAAGACTGATTGACAATTCAATCAACCGGTGAACACACTGGTGCATCGTGTTTGTCTACGCTCGGGCCTCGATTGAATGAGTACTGTGGCCGAGTCCTACTGAGGTAGTCGAACTCCATCAGATTCCATATGACGTCCTCGGTGCTACTACTTATATCCGTTTGTTTGATGTCTACGATGACTTTGGCCTTGCTGGCGAACGACAACACGTGGAACTTCAACTGAACCTCGTAGCTGTCCAACTGTAAAACAATGAAGACGACATGTTGGTTTCGCACCAGAAATGAGTACAACAGTGTTTACTAGTTGGTCCTTTCACCCAGATCAAACTGAGCTCATCGGGTGCGGACCTTTCTGATAAGAGCAATGGTGGCATTCCTGGACAATTCAAAGTCCTGCTTTTTGATGCTTCCGGACGTGTCCAGTAAAATGTAGACATTCATGCGGCTGCCGTCGGCCACACGGACGGTTCGGCCAAAGGATCTTGCGGCTGTAACGCACAGAAAGTGGTCTGGTCTTTTTATTTTGCTCTGAGTATTTTCCTCCATAAGTTAATGTGCACGCACACAACACTGGCAATCCTGTCCAAGACACAAGAGTCAGGTTGAACCCACTTTTCCTTTTGGAGTCTAGTGATACGACGTCCATGACTCCTGCGAGTGACCCTGCCATGGCTTCGGCCACAGCGCTGGGGGAGTCAAAGGTGGCCGGACCTGCAGTAGAGTAGCACAAATTAATGTTTTATCATATTATGATAGTCCACTGGGAACTGTTTTTGGTCCAGATGTGATTGTTCTTGTTTTCATTTTCTCAAAGGAAAGAAAACGTCATCTTCCGAAGTACCTTGGCACCTCGGTGTCGAGCCGCTCCACTCCCTGTTCTCCAGGCAAACCCTCCCAGCCGAGCCGAGCAGATCCAGACCGGCCTGACAGCGGTAGACCACCTTCTCTCCCGTGTAAAACCGACCCGCTGACCTCTGGGCCCCTGGTGGGATCCCCGGGTCGCTACAGTCGTCAGCTGCATTAAAAGACACAAGGGACAACATTAAACCTACTATACATTGATGATGATTCATTTTTAAGGTTAGTGATGAATCACTTTTTGAAATTACAATTGTGTTTGTGTTGGCAACAGAGGATTATTTGGTACAAAGGCCCTTTAAGCCTCAAAACACTGATTCAAAAGTGTCTCAGTAAACCACTGTGTAATATTAAATCCTGTTAATAGGGATCTATTGTGAATTCATCTAAAGCTGCTTTACAATGTAAAGCTGAGTACGTGTTAGATTAGTCAGTGCAGGCCAACTCTTAAACTCTATATGCTGTGACAAACATATGACAAACTGTGCCCATGCAGGGGCCACATGTGAGTGGATATTCTCTACGTTATTCCCCACGTGAAATGGTCACATGTAGCCATATGTCACATTTAAATGAATCATACATGTGATCCATGCTTTCGATGAGGTTTTGCGATCCCCTCCTTCCTCACCGTGGTTGTCACAGACAGGAGCGGTTCCTGTCCACTCTCCAGTCAGGGTGCAGTTCCTCTGGGCCGACCCGGACAGGGTGAACCCTTCCAGGCAGGAGAAGCTCTGCGTTGTCCCGACCCGGAGCCACTGGTCCCTGGGCCAAAAGTCGCCGTGGTCCAGCTGGAGCTGACCGGGACACAGCACATCTACGCGACGGAGACGGAGGAGGTGGCACGGAGACAAGGGTGTGAGGGAAACAAAGTCCTTCTGTGTACGTATGGCCATGAATGCATCTTCATCATCATCAACAGCGATACCTTTGCATGTGGCCCGTGGCACCAGTCGGCCATTGGCTAATCTCATGAGCGACCACTCCCCGTCGGCACCGCAGAGCCTGTAGCTGACGGGGAAAGGGTATTTCCCTGGGCCACAGTGAAAGGTCAGCACACTGCCCTCCAGCCCCCCCTGCGGACTTAAATTAAGTAACATTGAAGCTTTCCAGTAAAAAGGTGCTAGACTTGTTTCACTTTGACCGACAACAAAAAACACAACTTCCCCTTTTCAGTGTTGTTCCTCACTTTTAACTTCATAGCCTACATTCTTTTTCTCACTTCATGATTTCATCACTCTTTCTAACACCATCCACATCAAAAGAGGATTTTTCGGGGGTGACAAATGAAAACTACAGATTGTACATTTTCTGGTTCTGGTGTCATGTTTTTAAATCATCAATCCGATAAAACCAAAAACGACAGATCAGAGAAAAGCAGAAAATCCTTATTTTTGAGATGCTGGGAACTGTTTAAAACAATAAACACATTCAATCAATTATCATAACGGTTGGTGAATAAATTCCTTCTCAATCACCTAATCAACTGATCGTGTAACAACATCAGCTCTAATGTACAGTCAATTAATAATCGATTAGTAAATTATTCCCCAACTATTTTGTAATCAAGTACTTTTTTATGGAAAAAAAGTAAAGATTCTCTGATTTCAGCTTCTTAAATGTGAATATTTTCTGGTTTCTTTGCTCCTGTGCGACAGTGAGCTGAATATCTTTGGTGTGTGGGCAAAACAAAACATCGTTTTGAGGTTTTGGGGAAACACAATCTACGTTTTCCACCATTTTCTGGACCTGGAATCGAGTAATGGAGAAAATAATCGACGGATGAATCGACGATGAAAATAAGCGCTAGTTGCAGCCCTATACAGTTGATAATTTTATTTTTTTGACCTGAGAGTAGGTGACGTGTCCACCTTTGACGCTCTCTGTCGTGGAACAGTCCAGAGGCTGTAGCTCGTCTTCATAGTACTCTTCATCCTGCAGGGACGCTACGGCACAAACAGTAAAAAGTACATTTAAAAAAAAAAAAAGGTTGCTGATAAACACAAAAGGGGCCACACAGACTTATATGTGCCAACACAGGCACGTGGCACGGATCCATAACCTTGCGGGGAGAAAATAATGCGCATAGTATTGAAATGCTCACCCTCCTGGATAGAGATGAAGAGCAGGATGCACAGTGTTGACTTGACGTACATGATTCCTGTGGCAGCTGGGTTTTGTGACAGGAACCACAACGAGAGTGTCTGTGTGTGAGGTGTGAGTGTGTGTGTGTGTGTTTGTGTGTGTGTGTGTGTGTGTGTGTGTGTGTGTGTGTGACCTGCAGTAAGCTGCTTTATTTGATGACTGATTACCCATTAACACAGCAGCAGCACCGGGCCGAGGAGGAGGAGGGATTGAGCAATTTAGGACAGAACTCAGATTTGAGCTTTTACTTTCATTTCTCGTCGCACTATTTTTATTCTCGATCCTTTTTTTTCCCCTCTCTGTGCATTCTGATATTTCTTTTGGGGATATTTACTCATTTAAAGCGGCCCGTAAGAACTTCTCTGATAGAAATCCTATCTCAGCTTGTAACGTCATGAGTCAGGTTTTGTGTGACAAACATCATCACAACCTCACAATGTGTGGAGATGTCAGGCAGGCAAACTCAGTGTCCTCTTTTAAATCGCTCCTTAAGATTCTTTACATCTTCAAGAACTTACTTTTATCCTTTCTCAAAAACATCATGTTGCTGCCTTTAAAGGTATTGTCTTCTTGTGCTTTTAAATATTTTTAAAGCACCTACATGTCAATATATAGTTATTATTATTTTATTATTATCATTAGCATTATTATTTTATCATTATTACTTTTCTTAAAATGATCTTATTATATGATTGTATTATTATTTATATTATTATTACTATTGCTACTACTAACTTCTGTAGGAGAGTTGCGGCTTCGGGGTAGAGGGGTGTGTGACTTTATGTACAATCACGTAAGTTGTACGTGATTTGTCTGTTGTGTTTTTTGTTTCATGTTGGACCCTCCTTGAAAACGAGATGGTTCACCCAGATGGGCCATCCTTCAATAAACTTCAACTAAAGATTCACTTTTATCATTTGGCTTTTACTTAACTGGTGTATTGTTTCAATTAACTCAACTACTTTATCCTGTTTATCCTCTATCCTGGATCTTCTTTTGTTTTATCATATGTTTTATTGTTTAGCACCTTGTGACCCTGTTTTGAAAGGCGCTATACAAAAAAGTTATTACATTAATATTAATATTATTATTATTATTTAGCACTTCTCACCATCCACTCAAACACACGTCATGCCACGTTGCGTTGCATCAGCACAGCGTGCGCACATGTATGATTGTGTTTGTGTTTTTCGTGCTCGCTCGGGTTTGTGCGCGTGAATTAAAACATTTTAGGAGCTTAAAAGATCATTACTGGGATTATAGAGATTTAAACGGGGACCCAGACCTCTACCTCCACCCTCACCCTTTCTTCCCCCCTTTTGCCCGTCACCTCCCTCCACCTCCTCCTCGGAGCTCAGTCCCCTCAGCTGACTCGGCTTTGTTCAACACTGTGGAGGAGTTTCTGAAACTCTTTTGTGACCACTCGTCAGAAAAAGAAAAAAGAACCCAGGTCGATGCTGAACTTGGCGGGCGAAAGGACGAAAGAATATTCCGCCAGCATGGATATTTTGAAAACTGGAGTTTGAAAACTCTTCAACGTGAATAATCTTGTGTTTTTTTATTGAATTTTTTCATCTGGACTACGTTGATAGATGTGTCACAGAGGGCCCGGGTCTGCTGGAAGGTCGAAGGCCGTGAGATCGAGCCGCAGCGGAGGCCTGTGTTTCGGAGCAGAAGGCGGACAATGTCAGGAAAGCCCGGGAAAACCTCTGTGACGCTCCCTCAAAGAGAAATGTCTCCCTCGCTCCGTCGCCCTGGATGCTCTCGTCACAACGCCGGGCTCTCTGAGACGAGGAGGACTCGCTAGATTCCCCCCCCCCCCCGTGAGAGGGGACAACGGATTGAAGATGTCTGACCTCAGCCAAGTCGCTGTGTACTCAGACTCCTCGGATATTTATAAGGTGAGTTGGGAGGATCAGATGGATGATGACGGTGGTGCTGTGTGCAGGAAAACTATTATCCAGGTTAAATTCCTTTTTGACTCCATTGGTTACGACGAAAATTAATAGATATTTTAGGCTTTAATGGCAATTTGACCTGAAGTTGAATGTTCCGTCTTTCGACAATAGGCTACAGTTATGAATGATGATCATATCAGTTTTGCTTGTGTGCAATACAAAGAAATATGGGGAACTGGCCCTTTACCCCAATGTGTATAGTTCAAACTCTAGTTTTTTAAGACCTCCATTTTTTTTTAATTGGACAAAAAGTCAAGGTCCTCTTACAAGCTCTCAGAGGCCCACAGAGACGGCTTATGCACAGGGCCCAGAATTTAGTGCTACACCCCTGGGTCCACCAGTCTAATGTGTTGGTTCTCTCTCAATGCTTTCATTGTGATGTTTTAAGCTCTTTTGAGCCCAAAAGCCCTGGAGGCCCACCACCACCACACGACTAACTGAATGTAGCGGAGAACTGAAAATGAGCCAGATATTTACTTGATGCAACCGTGAACTGAGCCAAAAAATCGAGAGTGAACGTTGGACTTCTCTTCGCCAGGAGGCCAGAGACACACCTGCCAACAGATCCTGTTTCTGTGACAGCTGGATATGCAAACAACCAACTGTTTGCTGAAACGATTATGACTTGTGAATGTTGTGTTCACATGATTATGACGAAGTGTTCAAAGGAGTAAAGGTGTAATCATTGCTTGTGAATTCAACTTGTCCTTTGAAATAAGGAAGAATATTTACATCTCGACTCAACAAATTGTTGAGTGGCTACATCGTGTTCTTTTTTTATTCTTTAATATATTTACATGTTGCCATTTCCCCCTTCGGCTTTCCAGCAGAATGTTTTCTGCAACCCCGCCTTCGAGCTGGAGGGGGAGCAAGAGGAGAGGGTGGAGGGCTTCAGGACGTCCTCGTCCACCCCTGAGCCAATCAAACCACCAGCAGCTAGTGAGTCAACCGGCTGGTTTTCTAGTAACTAACATGAGCTGTTGGTGTATATAGTATTAGATCGGTGACTATACACTTTAGCTCTCTCTGCTTTTTCTACTCTGCGAGAGGACCGAGAACTCGGTGCTCGTGGTTACTAACGACGACTGAACGGCAAATCCACCACTTCTACCCGTCAAACATCAGTTTACCGTTTACAGTTTGTCCAACTCAGCCTGTGAAAATAGTTGTTCAAATGGAGATGAAGATGATGTCATTGTGAGGTTATTGGGGTGGTCTCCATCTTGGGGCATGAGGGAGATTACAAATTCAGTCTGTTTTACAAACTGGAGGTGTGGAGCTTGAGGTCTTTGCCAAGCAAACCAGGTCCCGTGAAAGACACTAACCGTTACACTATGGGAAATGATCGGACTCCCTTTAGCTAAAAACATTGTTATAGATTTGTTACTACATTATGACACCAGGACTCAGTATTCATGGGTCAGACCAGTATCTAGTACGGCTGTGACGCTATCATGGGGACAGACGGATAATGTCAGGCCCACTGTCACTGCTGGTAACCACACGCAAAATCCAAACAAAGCAGAAAGTTAGAAATGTGTTTACATATGTATGTGTGCTCCGTCTGTCGGGCGCAGGCTGGGGTCTGCTTGGGGTGTGTGCAATGCGCCTGCAGGGTCCAGGTTGCGGCTGGGGGGTGGTGGTGGTCTCCGCCGCTGCTCTGCTCCTGTTGACGGCCCTGGGACTGGCGCTGGCCCTCGTCCTCACACGTGAGTCACCGCTTGCACCTCGAACCGCTCGTTGCAATAAATACAGTTGAGCGGGTTATTCACATAGTAACTGGCTTTGCTCCTCTCCGACCCGACATCCGCTCGTCTTCCCGGTTTTAGAGATGAAGGATCAGGCAGTGGAGGATCAGCTGTTGACGACCGGCCCTCCGGACCCATTGAGCGCGGGAGATGGCGGTTCCCGCACTTTACCCACAATCCCATCCAACAGAAGCCAATGGGACAGTACAGCCGCGCCGCAGCCCACGAGGATCCCCTTGTCTGAAACACGTAGGTGATATATGCCCACTTACTCCAAACAACTTTGTCAAGTGTTTGCGTGGTCACTTTCATGTGCTGCACTACGCTGACGTACCTCACTCTCCACAATCCCCAAGATATTTTCTCATCACTCTCCAGTACCTCATATCACTGCGGTCGGAGCCTAGATAGCTAACGCCAACTATGATCTGCTGCAGTAATAATCACTGAAAACATGACTTGTCTGACCGAAAAACAGATGCGGTTGTCAGGACGCCCTTTCCCTGCTGGTGTTGGTAGAGAATGTTCTTTCTTTCTGTCTTGTCAGGTTGTGGAGGGGTACTGACCGACTCGGAGGGCAGCTTCAGTTCCCCGAACCACCCCGGCTCCTACCCGCCGAACTCCCTGTGCGTGTGGGTGATCCGAGTGCCGCCCCCCTCCACGGTTCAGGTCCACGTTTCCTCCTTGTCGGTGGAGGGGCCCTCCCCTTGTCTCTTCGACTGGCTGGAGGTGCAGGAGCAGACGGAGCGGAGCTCTGTGGTCACCAGGTTGGTCAAACGCCAGCAAAGCGCCACGACTCAAACACTTTCAGGTCATCCGTCACTTTCCACTCCTGACACAACGTGCACTTTGCACTTCATCTTTTGCTTTGGATTGCCTCAACATTCTTATGTTGCACTCATCGTCTCTCTTGTTTCTACCATCTCACCAAAGTAGAACAAGGGTTGAAGGACTTTGCCATGAAAGGAAAGACAAAATATGGATGTGTGTTCTGGAAAGTACAGAAATTCAACTGTATGTATACTGTTGTTGGTCGCGTTCGCGCCCTTACCGTAGTTTGTTGATAGATGGCGCTAAAGGTCTGTGCAAGATTACGAAGCACTTCTCGGTACTGAAGGTACATGTGGATACTTTGATCTTTGGGTTATTTGCATTCTTGGAAAGTGTCGTAACAACTGCAAAATTGTTACATAACTCACAAATCTTTTTTTTTTTAATGAATTTGCGGTACAAAGTTCAGACTCGGTTAAGTGGAAATTCCAAAGCTGTAATAGCTGTTCTAAAAAAAAAAGAAAAAAAGAACAATATTATTCTAAAATAAAAGTTGTGCATTTCTCTCTGGTGCAGGTTCTGTGGCAGCGTAGCGCCGCCAACGGTCAACGCGAACAGCAGCACGGTGTGGGTCACCTTCCGCTCGGACGCCAGCATCGCAGGCAACGGCTTCGCGGCCCAGTACAGGGCCTCACAGCCCGGACACAGTCAGTGGCCTGCTCACGGAAGTTACACGCACGCTCCAGTGTGCTCATGCTCATTGTTGCGTTTAATGTGCATCCTGTCTGCCTGTCGATGTGCCCTCACACAGAGAGCTGCTCCAGGGAAGAGTTCATGTGCGACGGCGGTCGCTGTCTGCTGCCTGCGTCCGTGTGCGACGGTCGACCGAACTGCCGCGACCAAGCGGACGAGGCAAACTGCAGCCACAAACACACGGGTGAGGGCGCGCTCTGACAACAGACATGCACCATTCGGACGCGCCTGAATAACAAGGCCGCGAGGCTCGACAGTTGAACCCATCCACGCTGATTCTGCTTTCAGAATGTGGCGGGCAGGGGTCAGGTCCTCACGGTTACCTGACGAGTCCAAACCACCCAAAACCTTATCCTCACCAGCAGGTACATGTAAAAGAAAAAAAGTAAAAGTGGCCATGTTGTTTTTGACTTTCATGCCTGACCGCAAGCTGCCTCTGTTTTCCACCTAGCTGTGTGTGTGGTATATCTCCGTCGAGGAGGGTCACGTCATCACGCTGAGCTTCGGGAACTTCAGCCTGGAGACACAGGACGTGTGCGAGTTTGACTACGTGGAGGTGCACGACAGCGTCGACCCCGGAGCCGGAAGAGTCCTGGGCAGGTGAGCGCCGCCTACACGCAGCCCCTTGACCTTTCAGTCCGAAACCCGCTGGGATGTTTTTTCAGTTCACCGGTGTTTTTCTTTGGCGTTACATAACCACAATAGCGTGAAGCCTCTTTTGTGTTCCCGTGCCTTTTGTCTCAGGTTTTGTGGCACCGCCGTCCCGCCGGACCTGACCTCCTCTGGCCCCCGCATGACGGTGGTGTTTGTGGCTGACGAGGGAGTGGCCGACAGCGGCTTCAACGCCACATACCAGGCTGTGTCTGTACTGGACAGTGAGTCCTTACCTTTAACGTTAGGCTGAATAGCTATAACTAAAGTGCTGCTGGTGTCATTATTATTCTCTTTTTCCTCGGATCTTTGTTTCTCTTCCATCCTTCCAAACTAATTCTTCTGTCCTCCTCCCTACTTCCTTATATCTACAGCCAGTACTGCCAATTTTTACCTGTTGAACTTCCTTAAACTCCAATGCCCCCCCCCCCCCCCCCCCCCCCATCCTTTTGGATTTCCATGACTCTTGTTTTGTTTTTTTTCTTTCTTCATCCAAAGGGACGTGTGGTCCCAGCCAGTTTGCCTGCAGCACAGGCGAATGCCTACAGCGGCAGTGGTTGTGCGACGGCTGGAACGACTGCCCCGACGGAGCGGATGAACAGGGATGTGGCAACTCCACCTACCCTCCCTTCAGTGAGCACCTGTTATCTTTGACCCCGATCAGAGTCCTGCTTGACTGTCACAGATACAGCAGTGTTTTGTTCAGCTGTTGAAAAGAACGACCCCTATCAAAGCAGAAGTTTTTAAAATGGAGACGGTTCGTCACTGGCAAACTACATAAAATGTTAAGGCGTTGATCTTCGATTGGATCATGAGTCCCTTTGCGTGTGTGTATAAGAGACGGTGAATTCTGATTCTCTGGATGCCAAGGTAATGATTTGTCTCTATGGCTTCAGCGTCGTCGTGTGAGTCTATAGAGGTAGAGATGTGTCAGGGCCTCAGCTACAACCTCACATCATTCCCAAACATCTGGCTCTCCATTGGCGATCAGAGGGAAGCTGCCACACTCCTGCGACAGTACCAGGTAAACGCTTCCTTCTTAACCTATCGAATTGAGCTTTTTTTCCTTGTTGCCGCTGCATAATCTCCACGCGACCGAGCCTCCCCGTGTTGTCACGCAGGTGCTGATGGAGCTGGCCTGCTTTCAACCCCTCCAGCGGCTGGTGTGTGGGATGTTCCTGCCCCAGTGCAGCCCCCAGGGCGGCGTCCTCCAGCCCTGCCGCTCGGTTTGCTCCTCCGCCGAGCAGCAATGCAGTCCGGCCCTGGACCTCTTCTCATTCAGCTGGCCCTTCAACTGCCACCTCCTGCCCGACTCGCAGGACCCCATGGAGTGCTCGCTGCCTTGACGCCACCAGCGTTTTAAACGTTTAGCCGTGTTGTTAATAACGGAGATGCTCATCGTCGCCCCGATGAGACATTTTCTGAAAACATGTCGCACCAGATTTGCGTGAAGTGTTTGGAATTTTCACAGAAAAAAACTGGAAACTAATTTTCTGAGCTCACATCAGCTGTACCACAGCATGTCAAGTGTGATGCAGACAGCGGTATGACTTGTGAAGACTGCAACCTCCATTACACACACATAAAGCTTTTATGGTGCAAACTGATGATGTTTCCAAGTGGCAGCCTGTGAAAGTTAAAATGTGTAGGACCTAAAATTGAACCTTGAGGTACACCACAATTAATTTTGTAGCTTTTATGGTGCGTTCCTACCGGACATGAGTTACACCATGACTGCAACCTCCATTACACACACGACGCTTTAATGGTGCAAACAGACAATTGTGGCACAGTAGCCGTTTCACACAAAATTCATGAAAATATTTTTTATCCCCCCCTCTGATTGAAAATCAAACTGTTATAAATCATCGCACCTTTTCGCACCTTTTATTCCTTTGATATAATGTACAGTAAAATCGTGTAAACACATGTGGCCTCAGAATAGACAGGATACCTTTATTGCATTGTTGTCCAACACAACACATTATGATGTGCCTATATTATTTCAGTGTTATTGACAGTCCAGATGTGACATTGTGACAAACAATAGAAGAAAAAAACAGACATGAGTTGAATGAAGTCATGAACTCTTGCTACAGCTGCTTCAACGGGGGGTAAGATGGGTCAGTCTTTTTCCTTTCTTGAGAAAAAGACTGAAATAAAATTATGTCAAACTGTAGAGATAAAAGTTCAGGCTACTGAATAGTAATACTGATAGGAAAACTAAAAAAGGAATAAAATGAAATACCAGTAAAACATTCAAAGATGTATATAAAATACACTAAAATAAATAATAATAAATACAATTCAATTAAAAGCCAGACTGTTAAAGTAGGTATTGAGGTTTGCTTTAAAACATCATATCTGGTCATCATCTGCTCCTCTCGGGTCTACGATAGATGTGGACCAATGTTATGAAAAGATACTTCACTGTGGAGTTTTCTGTCTTTGTCTTTGTTCTGACTTTGGGATAAAATTAAAAAGGCCAAAAGGTGTGAGTCGCTTCAGTCAAAACATTTGAACTCGAGCGAAATATTTGCTTTAGCAAATTAGCATTGAGATCCAAACCTCCGTCACTGTCGTCAGACATCCCGTCATTGTATCAGAAAAGGAGGATTAATGTTGTTACTGTGTGTGGGCACCCCGACACGAGTTGCTATATGTATCGTCACCGGGCGAAGAAGGAGAGGTCTTGGCAGAAAGTGAGCAGGGAAGTTTGACACTAGCTTTAGCCCCAGTTAGCACAAACATTTTGTGTAGCTTTCCTATAGGCATTGGTGGCTGCCTTTGTTCAGAGCTGGTTTGTGGGAGGAAGTGGAAGAAGGAACAGGCAAATATTTGCTTTATTCGCACAAATAAGCACAAGCGACCAAACTCAGGTACTCGTGCGGATAAAGTGACGCGGAAATTGGTGTTGCGTATGGCGTGAACGCACCATTAGACAAACAGTCATCCATACTTAGAAAGACTCCTCTGTCATGAACCAATTAGAAACAGCACCAGAGAGGCCAATCAGGCCACAGAGTCTGTCCAGAATAATATGAGTGGTCTACTGCTTCAAAAGCATAAGTTTCAGGACTGCGATTGGTCCGAAAGCCAGATGTTGTGTTGCAATATGCTTATGAATGCTCATTAACTCATTTCAGAGTAAAAACAAGATTCACTAAAATGATACTTAAAAAATGGTAGATTGGACACTGGTCTGTGGTTATCAAATATGGAGGCATCTAAATTCAGAAGAGGTTTGAACCATGGACAACACATTTCACATTACTTCAAAATGAAAACATTCCGATATTCACAATGATTCTAGACATGATTTTTGCTACACAAAGCTTCATTGCACGTTTCTCATAATCACATCTTTAAATCACATGATAGGTGTGCGTTAGACGTCTGAACTGTAAAGTAACAGTGACTGAGCTGCTATGGAGGAACAATGAGTTTCAGTGTTTGGTCTAAAGCAACGGCAGTCAATCCCCAAACTCGATGCTTTCCGTTATGAAACACTGGGAGCGTGTATCCATACTTGTCGCCGGTGCGGAAGTGTGTGTAGCCACAGTTCTGAGGATTGCACAAGTGGGAGAAGGACAAAGTGAAGACCTCCTCCACCTGTGACAGAAACACACAAAACAAAAAGACACGTTACGTCTTTAGTTCTAAATCAAAACCAGCCAGAAAAAGAGCTGCATTTATACATTTAGAATTTAAAAAGATAGAAAATATGTCAGAGAAGAAACACAGACAATTAAAAGCATCAGGCTGAACAGTCTTCCAGTGTGGAACCGTGCCCACTTCAAACAGAGCTAAAGTTAGGACGACCGTACCTCTCCAGGGTTTGGTGTGAAGGACAACTCTTCCAGGGGCCCGAGGTTCGCCAGCACAGGAGCTATCAACATCCCTGACTGCAGAGAGACACAACACACAAAAACTCAACACAGCTTCTGAATTAAATGAGCAAATTGACAGAGAAGACAGTGACAATGAGCCTGGACAATACGTATAACACTGGGACGTCCGTTCATCAGATAATCGGTTGTGATTGGACCGGCCAGATTTCTGCCCGGGGAGGGAATCACTTTCCAATGGCGGAAATTAAACGAGCTCCCAGAATTCATCTTGTACAATGTAATTGTGGATGTGTCATGAAACCATATACTGTTCTTTTTCTCATTCATTAGCTCTTGGAATTTGAATTGAAAATATTTTTTTTACTGATATTTACAGAATTTATGACTAATCAAAAATGACAGATGAATCGTTTGTGAAAATAACTATTTTAGACTTTAAAGTCCCCCTCCAGTCAAAAAAGTGTTTTTCTTCTGTTTCTGTCCTGTAACATGTCTGACATCGACTATAGGGATTTGTATCTGAGCACATGTCACTCTACAGGTGTTTTCACATTCCACTTCTCTGCAATTTGAAATTCAAACAAAGCCTGGGCAGCTGTCAAATATGTAAATGTGAGGCAAAGAAACTGGAAACTTCCAGCGCACGCAGAGGCAGCGTGTCCATGAGAGGACGGCAGGTGTGTCAGCATTCAGTTAGTGTTAGCATTAGCAGCTCGTGAAAGTTTTATGGCTGAATGTCGCCGACGCTGCCGCTAGCCGTCTTGTTGCGCACATTCCTTTACCGGTCAACCTATCTCGGGGGCACAAAGATTTACGATCCATTAAAAATTAGACCATGATATTTTACATCAACACCTGACATGAGAAAGGAGGGCAGAGTAAAGCTCCACGCTTCACCACATGGCCTGCACCCTTTAAGACAAAGCTGTGGCACTCACCATGTCCCTGAGAGGCTTCAGGACGCCCCAGACCTGGTCTTCTGCCACGTTGACACCCAGCTCCTCCCGAGTTTCCCTCAGCGCCGTGGCCACCACGTCTCTGTCGGACGGATCATTCTTCCCCCCTGCAAAGCTACACATGAATTGAAGTAAGGACGCGTGCTCATCTGAATGCTTGTGTTTTGTGTTTGTGATTTAACCACACTTGATGCCTGCCACTAACCTGACATCACCCTTGTTCCTGCCCAACATTGTGGAGCGCAGGGTGAAGAGTAACGCCGGCTGTCCCTCGACCGAGCAGAGCGAGACCAGGACGGACGCGTGCCTCCGCTGGCCCCCTCCTTTGCTCGCCGCCCTCACGGAGTCGTAGAGCTTCAGGTTGGGTCTCAGGATCTGCCGACACCGGTTTTCATTCTCCGGGGAGAGACAGTCTCTCCAGGCATCTGCCACGCGAGGGGACGCCTGTTGAATTCCTCTCGTTTGCTGAAAAAAGTGGCCAGTGGCTCTTGGTCTGCCGTGAACGTGGTTTGAGATCTGTGACGTGCTGAAATGTCTGGCAAAGTGGTGTCTGTAACAGAAATGGCTCTGGAGAAGGTTACACCGAGTCTTAGTGGCGACGCCGAGCGAAACGTGGCAAAAGTCCCTGAAGCGTCTCCAGGCCTGAAGGCAAGTTGTGCTGGTCAAGCAGTCATGGTTTGTGCTCACAGCTTGACGGGTTAGACCTGAATCCTCCCCTACAGTGCATTTCCAAGGATCGGAAAAATGTTTGGCCTGTTTAGAGGTAGAAACCCAAGGGGCGTGGTGTTGACGGCTGGAGAGAGCGGCTTTGGACACGGGATTCTGAGATGAAGTCTCTCTCGGGTGACGGTGACCATCACGGTCCGAGCTGAACGGAGACGGCTGCACTGAACGGGACACATTCTCTTCGGACGGCGGTGACCCCTCATCGCTCCTGCCTCTCGCAGGGGTCGCCGTCACGTGGCTCAGGCGGGGCGTTCTCAACCGCAGCAATGACCTTGTGGGACACGACCATGTCAGGATTTGAGGGCCCCTGAACATCCTGTGAAACAACAGACAAAAAACAGAACCATTGAAAGTTTTGTGTGCTCCATCAGCCAATTGACACAAGCATGCGCGGTCGAGTCCATCACTCAACTTTGCAACTGCCACTTCCGTCTTGGGGTCAATGGGTTTGTTCCTTAAAGTCCCCGGATGCTCCAGTAATCGACCCCACTCTTGTCCATCAAACTTTGGCTGTTTGCTACAGCTGCTAGTTAGCTTCCTGAGCACTCGTTAGCGATGTTAGGGGAAGGAGTTTCAAGATCGTGGTCACCTCCACCACCAGGTGAAGCTGTCACCGTCTAGTTTAGTTGCCGTCAAGATCTTCGGCTCGAAAACGTTCAATGCGCAACCGGCGAAAACATTAGCACGAAACTAGCACAGTGGGAAAGCTAACTAATGTCAACGGTATCGCGATGCTAACACTTCCGGTCTGGGTTTAATCCACATGTCCCCCGTGGTGTTGAAGCAAAATAATAACTAAGAAGTCGTTATGTAGTTTGGAAGAAGTAAACACTCGCCTGGACAGTTGAGTCGAGCAGCGGCTCCTTCTCCGCCTCTGCTCACCGGCTGCCACTAGTAAACATGGCGGCGGGCTGCTTCAGGCGCGTCAGTGCTGCGCAGTCGCGACGCCGAGCCTTGTTTCACAACTTCTTCACTTGTTTATTCTGCAGAAACGACCCATTGTTGGACATTTACATCACCAGTCACGCCTTTGGGTGAAACGTCACTCTTTGAAAAGACCCCTCCCCCCTGTAGTGGGTAGGATTCATTAGTTTTGGTTGATAAAGAACATTATTGTCTTCATCAAATTTTCAACATTATGAGATTTTTTTTTTAATTTTCTATTGGTCATTAGTAAATTTATAAAATTAATAAACTGAAATAAAGTTGTCTTTTGGTCATAATCATCTGACCAACTGGGAAGCAACCTGTGACACAAGTGAGAAACTCCTCACCCCACCTGTTCTACCAGCTCCACCCGGAACCCAGGTTGCCTCAGTTTTGACGCAGCAGTGATTCATGTGGACTGGCATTTCAAACTTGCCATCTTTGTGTGTGTGAGCTTACTTGAACGGGGAGCTGCGTGATAGTCCACATATATCCAGGTCTCCAGAGTCCCCTCCTCCTTCAACCCAGCACAAAATGGCCTCTGCCTGGACTGAGGAGGAGACCTTCATCTGCTCAGTGTGCCTGGAGACCCTGAAGGACCCGGCCACTCTGCCTTGTGGGCACTCGTACTGCTTGGCTTGTATCCAGAGCCACTGGGACAAGGGAGACAGCAAGGGTCAGTACAGCTGCCCCCAGTGTAGGCAGGTCTTCAACCCTCGGCCCTCGATGGCCAAGAGCACCGTCCTCGTGGAGGCTATGGAAAAACTGAGAACCAACAGCCTCAGGCAAAGCTCCTCTACCGCTGCCTCCTCAGCTCCACCGTCAATGCCCGTCTACCTGGAGGTCCTGCCAGATGTGGTGGCGCGTCAGGGCAGCGTGTATCCTCAGCTCCCCACGGTGGACCCCAGACTCTGCCCTCGACACAACCGACCCCTGGACCTGTTCTGCCAGGAGTACCAGGAGTGTGTGTGTGAGGTGTGTTGCCAGCATGGACACGGGGGACATCGTGTGTTCAAGCCACAGGATGAGAGGAAGGAAAGACAGGTACGTTCTAACAGTTTGTTTCTCTCACGCTGGTCTTTGTGTGTGGAATGTGTAGCATTTCAAAAATGTAACGGAACTTGAAGTACTTGTCAAACAATAGTCTTTAGTGTTTATTCCTGTCTTTAGTGTTTATTCCTGTCGACATGTGACATCACATGTTAAGTTTGTGTGTGTGTGTGTAGAAAGAGCTTGTTCAGATGCAGGCAGAGGTACAGAGCAGAATTCAGGAAACCGAGAAGAAGCTTAATGAGCTCCCACATGTTGCTCGCCAACACAAGGTAAATATCAATTATTTTGGTCCACTTAGCCTCCATTTCTGAGGTCTTTTCCTGTAGATCCGCTTATGACCTACAATAAATGTCTACTGCCCTTTTGCCCTTTCATAGTCTCCCCACCATCTTTGATCCGTGTCTCCCTCTCTCCGGTCTCCCAGGCCTTGGTCCAGGCTCTAGAGCAAGAGAGCACCGACCTATTCGCAGACCTAGTCAAGACCGCGAGTCTAACGGGCACGCAGGTTGGCGATCTCCTCGTCGGCCACGAGACGTCCGTCGGCAGCCAGGTTGAGGGGCAGATGCACAGACTGGAGCAGGAGGTGGCACAGCTCCGCTGGAAGAGTGAGGAGCTGAGCGGGCTGGCTGACATGCAGGACCACGCCTGCTTCTTGAAGGTAATGAGTGTTAATCAGGATACTGTTCCCAAGTAGTAATAAAATAAAAAATGTTTAAAAAAAAAAGAGTGAGAATTGCTGTTGTTGATTATTTGATGTCGTTTGTTTCTCGAGAATTTCCTAATCCTCGAGCCACTGCGTCAGACGGGGGCCACGGGAGAGTCGGTGCTGGGTCACGTGGAAGCGATGGTGGCCTCCGTCCGCTCGGCCATGAAAGAACTGCAAACGTCAATACAGGACGCCTGCAAAGCCAGCCTGGCCGAGATCGTCACATTAGGTTAGCTCTTCTATTTTCTTCTCTTCACTTCTCTTCTCTTTTCTTCATACAGTAAAAAAAACTGTAGTTTCTTTGCAGTGAATCACGGCCCAGTGGCTTCAACGCCCGCTGGTGCAGTAGCAGGCGCTACAACAGCAGATAACCGGGACCCGGCCGGTGCACAAAACACAGGTACGGAAACTTCAAATGATCCAAAGTTTTGACTATCAACTATTTGCTGAGGAAAAAGGTCAAGAACGGCCTCCAGACGAGTTTCTTACAACTCATTTGCTCTTTTCTGTGCAGTGTATGAAACGATGACAGACCCTCCACCTCTGCCATCTCCACGACCTCAAAGTAAGTTACTGTAGAAACAAAATATACCCCTCTGTGCCTGCAGCTCTTTAACAAAGTCTTTACTTTTGATATTTTTGCTGCATTTAATCATGTTTGATTTTCTCCAAGGGTCTTTGCTCAAATATTCAGATTTACATCATGCAAGTCCTCAAGGTAAGAGGAATGCCTGCCACACTACATGAAAAAAGCTTCTCAGATATTAAATGTAATGGAGTTGAGATGTGCACTATTTGGTTTAATGCTTTGTTGCTTCTCTCTCCATTTCTGTGGACATGAAGCATCAGCACCCCCTCCACCCTTTCCTCCACCTCCTCAACCTCACGGTAAATTTTAATAAAGCTTTAATAAATCGCCTGCACATATTAATCAACTACTTTTCATCCCGGATTTGATGTACTCAAATTTTTTTTCTCTCAGCACCTCCTGCAACAGTGGAACTGAATCCAGAACCAAAGTCTCGAGAAGAAATGCTGAAATGTGAGTCCATCCCGCTCCACAATATGAAGCTGGTTACATTCTGTAGAAGCACCAGTGTCCAAGCCGTCATGGGGCTCCAGAGGCTTCGGTCTGAAATACTTTCTTCTCCCGTCAGTTCGCTTTGAACCCACCATGGACCCCAACACGGCCTATCGCCGCATCCAGCTGTCAAACGGAGGTCATAAGGCCACGATGCGGGCGGAAAACCTGAACCCACCAGACCATCCTGAACGCTTCGACTTCTGGAGACAGGTCCTCTGCACAGAGGCCCTGGCTGGAAGCCCCTACTACTGGGAGGTGGAGTGGGCCGGACAGAAGGTGACAATATAGCCTTATTCTATGAATTTAATGGAAAAATTACATTTGTAAAATAAACTTAGTGGTCTACCGATTGGTGATTATGAAACCATTCTATTTTATATTTCACAGCAAAATAGAAATGTGTCGAAAGAAAGCCCCAATATTATATCCGTCATCGCCGCACTAACCAGTGTTACTGATGTATTGGTCTGTCTGCCAATATTTCAATATCACTCAGCATCTGCCACTAAAATGCACAATTTTTTTGGACTTTATTGGAAATGCAGATTTCTTTTCATCTAATTTTTCTTTTCTTTTGTTATATCCTGAATTTAAAAGACCAATTTCAACTGATTTTGAGCTGGATTTCATGTTCTCACGTACCCAGAAAATTTGCATTTCACAGGTCAGGTTCACAATTTCACAGTGAGGAAACTCTTTTGGATAAAGTCAGGAGAAAATGGAAATAGGTTGTTGATTATGTAAAAGATTCTCTCTTGCCAAAGCATTAAACTCAAGTATTTGTGCAACAAAATTAGTATATATAATCAGATTCTTTTTTCTTTAATATTCTAAATGAACAATGATATACATTCGCTAATTTTTTTTTAATTTGAGCCATGCCATGCGTGTGGTTCTAGGATTGGCAGTGCTGGTAAACCAGTGGTGTATTATCATTTCAACTAATTCACTTGGGTGACCCTCTTACCTTCCCTCTGGCACCATCACCACCAAGAAATGGCTTCCTTCTCCTAATCTAGTCTTCTCTGTCCCTCCGTGCAGGTCACCGTTGGCGTGGCCTACAGGGAAATGGAACGTAAAAGTTCTGAGGACAAAAGCCGTTTTGGCCACAATCCTCAGTCGTGGAGCTTGTACTGGTCCGGGACCGGCTTCTCATTCTGGCACGACGGACAGGAAAAACTCCTCGGCTCGCCCAAGGCCAAACGGATCGGCGTGTATCTGGACCAACATGCGGGGATCCTGGCCTTTTACCGCATCGCCAACGACCAGGCTGACCTCATCCACCGTTACCAGACGCAGTTCACTGGACCGCTGTACCCAGGGTTCAGATTCTGGGCAGGAGTCGGGGCCAAAGTGACCGTCTGCCGGTTGGATTAAGTTGTATATGAATGATGGGCTGGTGTTTTTTGATTTTGATATAATCTGCTTGTTGACAGTATGTGACACCTTCTAATGTGGAAGTAAATGTCTTCTTGCTCTGAAGGTTCTTCTCGATTAAAAAGAATAATAATAATTTAGGAATTTTTTAGTTGACAAAGTTCTTCTTGAACCAACCTTTCGTGTTCTGACGTAACATTTGTCTTTGTAAGTTAAATAAGTAATATAGACATATTACATTATTCAATCATCCTGTTTGAAACATTTTCATAATAGAACATCAACTTCTCTTCAGTCAGTGGTTCAGTTTCCGTGAGCTAACTTCTTCATGTGACTAAAGGAAAATCCCAGGGACCTGCTGATCTTATCTCTGAGCCTCACACCTCGGTGACCTGGATGCTTTTAAGCCCCCTCCCATTCTTACGCTATCTGTAGTATCTTCAGTATTCCCACATGGATACGCAAACAACTATCTGACCTTCATTGGTCTTTTTCCCTCCCCAACCATTCCTTTCAAGAAGTCAGGATTTGTTTTAAATTTAAAGATTTATGTTTCTTTATTTTCAGCTCCTCGCTCTGAATTCATTTCTAATTCATTCCGAACATTCAGAGGCATAACTTCACTTTGGTGCTGGTTAGCTGAAGTAATTCAACACTATTCACAGGAGGACAATGAAATGCTCATTTTCCACACGTTGGAAACAACTCATGTGCTGACCTGGTTGAAAAAGTAGGAGAGATTTAGAAAGATGTAATGGCCTCTGGGTGCAAAATATCTATTTTGCATTTGACATAAAAATGTAAAAAAAAATCTGGTATTTAAGAATGGCTGCAATGTCAGATTTTGACACAAACCTAAATCTCAGCCTCATACAACTCTAAAACCTTTTTTTCATGGCTCTTTAAAACTGTCCAGTGTGAACAAAACGAAATTGACAGATCCGAACTGTGATGCACAATAAAGCTTTTCAGAAATACGGAAGAAAAAAACACTTATCTCAGTGTGCCGATGGAAACACTGAACCGCCTCAGAGGGTAGAAATGATACCTGACCTACATCTACCAAACAAAGGCCTGGGGGGTGGACGTGTCCGCGAAGCCCCCACTCAGAAAGAAAACGAGTTAATGCATTGAGGTGTCGACGTGTGCAGGTATGAAGGCAGAGAGAAAAGGGTGGAAACAGGGAGGAGCCAGATGCATGGAATTGATGGGAAACATATATAGCTGTGAGTCTTGACCCCTGCATCAGTCCGTGACACCTTCTGTCCTCCTGAAGCCAACAACAATTGCCAGCGTAACCATGCAAGGTGAGACTGGACAGAATTTGGCATAAAAAGGATAAAAAGTTGTCAGTGTCTGGATGGAACTGTTGAGATGAGTGTTCAGTGATTTGTGTGAGTCAATGCTACTTTTCTTCCTGTGTTTTTCGTGCCACACGCCTTTGCCGCTCTCCTCCCAGCTCTTGTACTGATGTGTCTGCTGTGGTCATCGATGGCCCAAGCCGGAGACTACACCTGGGGTGGACCTGACCAGGAAGTGACAGAGACCAAGTCAGGGAACGGTGAGAGAGACACACCCGATTGTGTCTGCACGTGATGTGATCTGCAGATCTTCAACCTGGTGCAAATGCGTCTTTGTGTGTGTGTGTGTGTGTGTGTGTGTGTGTGTGTGTGTGTGTGTGTTCAGTGTGTCTGACGGACCAGGCGTCGTGCGGCTGCTGTCTGATGCAGCAACAGATTCACAGGATGAAGACGTTTTTTAACATGAGCCTGAACGAGCTGGAGAAGGAGCTCGCGAAAACACAGACCGTCCTCAACAATGTCCGAGGTGAGTGCACGAGTTGCAGGCTACATAGTGGAATAAGGGAACTGTTGAGTTGCAGCTTCACGACCAGTGTGTATTTCTCGTCCACACCCAGACAGCAGAAGCGCCTTCTCCGTCGCACTCACCAACGACCAGAGTTTGAACTGCATGGGTCCCTTCCGCGACGCCAGGATCATCGCCTACAAGCACGCTTTCATCAACCTCGGAGGCGGCTACAGCGTGGACACCGGCGTCTTCACTGTCCCCCGCTCGGGTGTGTACAGCCTCGCCCTCACCGTCTACAGTGACGCCGGCTCCCCTGGCAACACCCTGGCGGCGTGTGCGAGTCTGATGGTCAACGACCAGGTGGTGGTGGGACCCAGCGAGAAAAACATGCAGGACCAAGAGGACAGTGCCACCATCGTCATGGCCCTCCACCTGAAGGCCGGGGACAGGGTGGCCGTCAAATTGCCCATCGGATGTTTCCTCTGCGACGACCACAGCCACTATAACACTTTCACTGGTTTCCTGCTGTATGCTACTGACTAAGTCAGGAGCACGTAGCGGCTCTGGGGGGGGGGGGGGTTTGAACCTTCTAGAATGAATATTTCTAAGGGGACAGTTGTGCCTCACATCCCTTAGTCTAAAGCTGATCTTTGGTACCCATCCCAGAGTAATGCTCTCATATTCATTTCGATTGTGTTATTTTCATCATGTGCTCCTCAATGTTAATGTCTTTTGACAAAAGCAAGGTTGTAATTCAAGTCCAAGTGTTGTTGAAGCCAATGTCTTGACTAATGTCATGCGGAGCATCTTTGTTCTTGTATCTTCCAATGGGTGATGTTGTGTGATGGAAACTGTATAGCAGTACGTGGTCTGTCAAATTCCAAGATAATAAATCAGGATTTTGAAAAACAAAACAGCATTGTGAGATATTTTCCTTTTTTAATCTTTTCAATAGCACACTTTTAAAGAGTACTAAAAGAGTTTAAAGAGTTGATTTAGCACATTGCCTATAGCACGGTTGATGTCACAATGGAAGGTTTGAGAAAGAAGGATAAGGTCTGCACTTATTTAGATTAGATTAGATTAGGGTTGTATGTGATGCTAGTATCCTGCTAATGTCACAATAACCACTTAGCTGTTATATATATATATATTTATATATTTACACACACACACACACACACACACTCACAACCACATATATATATAGTTGTATAATGCAGAGATTTTTACATACTTATTATTTATATGCCATATTTCTGTTTATCATAATTTTCGGCCTGTGCATATTTCTATTCTTGGTTGGAGGAACTGTAACGAAGATTTCTGATTCTAATTCTACATAACATGAAGTTAAACTTCAGCCAAGCTTCCCTTGTAGGGAGAATTATAGTTTGGTCTAGTAGTTCAAACTGTTTCATACCCAGCAGACGGTGACAGACGAAACAACGGACCAGCAGATCGAGTTATGTGCCCCATATGAGATCGCGACCTGATTGGTTGAACAGTAGCTTTGTATTTCCTTTTCCTCTGACAGTGACAGGTATTAAAATGTGGCGGAAAGGCGAACAGAAGAGAAGTACCTACGATGACGTTATAAAGATTTAGTGATGATTTGTTTTTGAAACCTGTGTATTTTTCATTTTGGTAGGCAAAGACAAGGAACCTTGACCCTGACTGATAAACACAAACGCAGCATTAATATGAGCATCAAATCATAGAAAGTGCACAGAATGTCACGTCAATTGTCAGCCATCTTCATCCTTACCGTGATGTTGGTACCTTGTTATAAGGCCTCAGACAAACCTCAGCAGATCACTGGAGGAAGAGACGCTGAGTCAGCAGATTTCAGCCGAAGATTAGACAGAGGACAAAGAATGTTCATGCTGAAATTACCTCAGTGCTGTGAAATGAGCCACATCCACTGAGTGAGGAAGAATTAGTCAAGTTTATCTATAAAGCACATTTCATATAAGTAGAGACTCAGTGTGCTTCAGGATTTAAAAAAAAGCTCAAATGCACAACTAATACACAAAATGACTAAACATGAGATGAAAATGTATTAAGACAAATGAGAGGATATTATATTAAAAACAAAAAACAGTCAAAAATGAATAAAGATTAACAATAGTTTTCATGAGGTAAAATATTGGGATTCATGCTGTAGATAATAAGTAATTCAAAGCCCCAGTGTGTAATTTTTGTAATTTTCTGGCGGCACCTGGTGGTAAAGTTGCAAACCGCAACCAACTGAGCACCCGACAGGGGACACTTTATGGTGGCGCACCGCAGGTGATTATACATACATGAACACATAGTTATGGACAATATATTACATTTCTGTGAATAAGTTCTTCTAAATATTACACACTGTAACTTTAATACCTGCAAATATGATAACATTTCAACTGTAAACATTTTCCTGAGGAGTTTAAGGTTCAATCTGTAGTTTCAAGTCTTCTTCAACACCGAGTGATGTTCATCTTGTAAATTATGGTCGCAATCGTGCATTGCGACATGGATACAGCATGATATCCAAACAGGGTTACTTCTGGACCTGTGGTTGAGGCCGTGTTCTTAGGCCACAACCAGATAAGAGATGGCAAAGTGATAGGTTGTCCACTCTTCTTCCTCGTCGTTTTCAATGGCGGTGGTGGTTTTTAATAGGTGCATTATCGGCACCTTCTGCTCTGGAGTTTTTTCCTTTCCTCTGACGGTGGTAGATATTTAAAAAAAAATGTGGTGGAAAAGCGAAAGACGAGAGTTAGATGTAGGGATTTTTAATTTGATTGTTGTGATTATTTGTATTTAAAAGCAATATATTGTTCATTTTGATGGGTTGACCCTAACCCCCACCAGATTAAATTCAGCATTTAAAAGCTTTAAAAGTGTCAAACAAAGAAAATATGTGAGATGTTACACCGCTGCCCGCCATCTTTGGAATTCCAGTAGACGTGACAACACGCATGCGCGTCACCGAACCAATGAACGAGCTCACTCCTATCGCGTTCTCGGCCTCAGACAAACCTCTTGTCGCCTCACGTCGCTGCTGTCGCGTGGCTGTGCACAGATTCATTCAACACTAATGAATGAGACATTATTATGTGTGTCATGCTGTTGAACGAGGCCTCGACATGCAACACTCCGCAATCACCGGGGGTTGTTGTTGTTGTTGTTGTTGTTTTCCAGGAGGAAAGTTGCGTTGTATGGCAACTGTAGACCAGCAGATGAGAACTCCACGTACAGTGCACCTCGTCTCAGGTGATAGATGATACCCGGGTGGCATCAACAACAAAGCCTTGGAGGGTGTGTGTGTGTGTGTGTGTGCGCGTGTGTGTGTGTTGTGAGAACAATTCAGAAAATGAGGGCCCCTAGCAATACAGCTCCGGTTATAAAGTTATAAAGGCAAACGGGGACAGGCGATAAATTAAAGCGAGGAGGAGCGATGTTAAAAGAGGAGGAATAAAACCGCGAGGTAACAAGGGAGGGGCTCCTGGAATAAATAAATAACCAGGACTCTCGTCTCGTCGCCAGTCTACGCTTCTTCCTTCCATCCGGCTGCCACCGTCTACCAGCGTCAACATGAGAGGTGAGAGTTGCACTCACAGTTGCATAATATTTGGGGGGGGGGCGGTTGTAGCCTCCACTCCCGAGAGACGTTTCAATGAAAAAAAGTGGAAGTAGCTCAGATGAGAAATATCCTGACCGAAGGTTTCTTACTGGTGACTACAGTGTCAAATGAATGAATTAAAATATATAAATAATTTAGTCAGGAAAAATATTTTTTAGATTTTGAAACATTAAACAACATGAAAAGAAAAAGTAAAGTGTGGTAAACTGGAGAGGAATTGAATTATTAACTTTGGCTTGTTCACCCTTCGAGATTAGAAGAAGGACCAGAAGCACAAATTCAGAATCAGCTCATTGCCTGAGGAAGAAAAATAAAGCAGACGAATGTCTAAGCCTGTCCTTGTTATATAGTGGTGAATACCTTAACTCTGTTGTCTCCCTCCCAGCCGTTGTCTTGTTTTGTCTGCTGCTGGAAGCTTTCGGTCAGTTTAATTCCTGGAACGGACCTGACGCAACATCAGTGGCAACAGACCCTGATTTAAGCAGCGGTGAGAGATTCTCTTAGAAATCTCTTGTTTTTGTTAATATATAGTTCATATATACTGTTATATGCAACCTAATGTGTATGTGTGTGTGTGTGTGTGTGTGTGTGTGTAGTCTGTCTTGGGGACCACGCGTCGTGTGGCTGCTGCCTGATGAAGAAACAGATGAAGAGGTCGGAGGAGTTTTTTGACACTGTCTTTGCAGAAATGCACAAGGAGCTGACAAGCGCAAAAACGTCCCTCGACGGCATAAGAGGTGAGCGACACACAGACGAGTCCCCGGGAACCAGGGGACAGGGCAGACGCTCGTCCGCACCTCTAACCCGACCCTTTCCTCCTCTCTGCGTTCCCAGCCAGCCGCAGCGCCTTCTCCGTCGCCCTGAGCAACGACGGCCCCTTCGCCTGCTCCGGCCCCTTCGCCGCCGACACACCCGTCGTCTACAAACACGCCCTCGTCAACCTGGGCAACGGCTACAGCGCGCAGACGGGCGTCTTCACCGCCCCCCTCTCCGGCGTCTACAGCCTCACCGTCACCGTCTACGCCAAATTCGCCCCCGGCACCAACGCGGCCACCTGCGCTGATCTGCAGGTCAACGGCAATGTGGCGGCGTCCCTCAGCGAGCGGCGCGGCCAGGACGACGAAGACAGCGCCAGCGTCGTCGTGGCCATGAAACTGAAGGCCGGGGACACGGTGGCTGTCAGCCTGCTCAAAGGATGTTCCGTCTGCGATGACCGCGGCCACTATAACACTTTCACCGGCTTCCTGCTGTATGCTACCGCCTAAGGCTGTAGCCACGTCGGCCATTTGTACTGTACCATCTTGTGCCCTTAAGGTTAAAGTCAATTAAATCTTTCATCGTGACAGTTTTGAATTGTAGCCCCCTCCCCCCCTCCATCCTCTATCTGATCTTCTGTACCCTCATCCCAACACAGTGCCGTCATTCGTAGTTTGTCCTGAGAAACACTTCCCCGTCACTTGTCGACAGACCGTGTCTGTGATGCCTTTTTGTCTGGATTGAACCTGTGCATTGTGCTGTATGACCTTGCAAATTCGTCTTGTCATGCCACGTGTGTCATAGCTGTTGGATCTTTAATCTGCTGAAAATGATTTCTGTCACTGAATCGTACAAAATGCAAAATAAACCAGAGTTGTGAAGAATCTAGTTGGCGTTGTGAATTGTGTCCATCCCCGTCCAAAAAGGTGATGTCTACATGAAGAACTTTGTCATTGGCAAAGTTGGATACACATTAACTACTGACTAATACGAATGTAACACGGTTGAACTGCAACATGAAGGAGTTAAATCTAAGTCAAATAAACATTTTATTGAAGCCCCTTGAGTAAATTGTGGAGTTTTTCCCCAGTATCTCATCACACTACAAAAAGTCCTTGTCCGTGTTGAGTAAGATATGATCTATGACAAACCTATAGTTTTCCAACTCTTCAGCAGCCACATTGAATAAACTCTTCATTGTTAGTATCATAATAGAGCAACAGGCTCTAGTGAGATGAGCACACTCGACCAATATATCAAAAAACAAATAATGGAAACGCTTATTCGTGAACGGCAGCACAGCCAACTGAGACAAAGAAGCTATTTTTCGTGACTTTCACATTTGTCCGGCAAAAATTGTCGGCGCAGAATTCAGTCAGACTGTAATGCTCAGCAAGGCAGAGGTGTCGTCGCGCAAACCGGAAGGGTCGGTGGTTCGATGCCGAGTGTCCTCGGGCCATGCACTTAACCCTAAATTGCCTCTGACGTGCAGCGCACGTATGTGACAGAACAAGCGCCGTGTGAATGTGACTTGTACTGTAAAGCTCCACGAGTGGTCAATAAGACGAGATATATACTATAAAATTACAGTGCATTTACCCAAATAATAGATGATAGATGATACCTGGCCTGCATCATCTACACAAAGCCCTGGAGGGTGTGTGTGAGAGAGACATTATGAAGTGACAGCACTTGTTGATGATGAAATATATCACATTGTCAACACTTACAGAGCAAAAAAAAATTATTTTTTTTTTTAAAAAAAACAAGGAGGAGGAGCGATGTCATAAGAAGAGGAATAAAACTGAGAGGTAACGAGGGAGGAGCTGGAAGATGGATATATAAGAAAACCGTGGCACTTCCTCTCCCGATCGGTCTATCGCACCTTCCGTCCGTCAGAGGCTGTCGTCGTCCGCCGTCAACATGAGAGGTAAGATACTGAACACATTTAGAGAAGAGGGGTTCAGATATACAACAGTGCATTAACAGGCATCTGGTGATTATTGCCCCCCCCCGCCCCTCCACAGCGTTTGTATTGCTGTGTCTTCTGCATGCGTCTTTTGCTCAAAGGCGAAACGGCTGGGATGGACCGATACAGGGCCCCTCGGACGTAGAGCTCGCACCAGGCAGCGGTGAGGAACTGTGGCTGCGCAGTCGTCGGTGTGTCCATGTGTGCTCTGCCCCGCCAGTGTGTTGACGCGTGTTTGTGTTCAGAGTGTGCCGCGGGCCTGGATTCCTGTAGCTGCTGTCTGATCCTGCGGGACGTCAGCAAGCTGAGGACGAAGCTTGACGCAACGCTGGCCAGGCTGGAGAGCGAGAGCTCGCTGGCAACGCGGAGTCTGGGCAGGCTGGAAGGTGAGTGACGCGCGCGCGCGCAGCAACGACGCGCAGCAGCGAAAGGGGCGGGGCAAGAGCTCTCGTTGCAGCGTCGTTGCATTTCTAACCTGGCTTCTCTTCGTCGTCCGTCCCCAGCCGGCCGCGCCGCCTTCTCCGTCTCTCTGCTCAAGGATGGCGGCTTTAGGTGCATCGGCCCCTTCGGCGGCGACGAAGTCGTCATCTACGAACACGTCTTCCTCAACCTGGGCGGCCACTACAACGGGAGCACCGGCGTCTTCACCGTGCCCCAGGCTGGTCTCTACACCTTCGCCGTCACCCTCCACAGTGACGCCGGTGCCCCTCGGAGCCCGCTGGCCGCCTGCACGGGGCTGCAGGTCAACGGCCGGGTGGCGGCCGAGGCCCGCGAGCAAAACGCCGACGACCAAGAGGACAGCGCCACCGCGGTGGTGCTCCTGCAGCTGAACGCTGGCGACGCGGTGGCCGTCAAGCTGCTCAAAGGCTGCTTCCTCTGTGACAAAAGCCACTACAACACTTTCAGCGCCTTCCTGCTGTACTGAAGGAGTGAGGGAGCCCGCGGCGCGCTGGGTTCGGTGCCAACTCTCGTCTCACAAAGAGAGTTTAGCGTCTGCTAGATGAAATCTTCCCGCGGTGCGCTCATCTCACCTCAGTCCGCTCTGTAATATCCATCACAGCCATATCCATTGAAAGCTTACAAAGAAAGAGTACCTTAGTTCTGCAACAGCTTATCCCCGCTTTTCATGCTGAAATCACGTCATGTAGTGTTTGAGATGCGTGAAACACAGAAAAAGGGAATCAGGGTTTTAAAAACAGAGGCAGTTCGAAGCAATTGCAAGTGATTTTGTTTCCACTGAGAGTATACGTGATGTCTCCATTGAATCAGTTGTTGTCCAAATTAAAGTGTTGAGATATATAACCCCCACTTGTGGTGTTTTCATTCGATATTGCAGTTTTTTTTTATATATATATGAGTAGGACATGTCCTACTTTTCGTGTATGGAATTTGAATTTTGGTCAACAACACATGCAAACATTTAGGCAAAGCACTTTGTTTACGGTTTATTTACAGTCGTGTCATCGGCTGAACTGAAATTTCCATAACAAAGATTACTGATATTCACATTTAGTTGTCAGGCAGTAATCATTTTAGATTGACTAATTTCCTTTTTTTGTCGGGTACAGTATGCAGACATACATATCTTCAGGGATGGTCCCATGGGTTTGGCCGTTCCTCATAATCTCCCTATTCAGTTCCCATTCTCAATAAACATGGATGAATAGTGACATATACGTCCCGTGAACACGGAGAAAACTCACAAATCTACAATGTAAAGGAAGCAACGTGTGGCGTCCACTTTTAAATGAGGAACGTGAGGCAGAAACTTTAAGGTCTCATGTTCCAAATACATCAAAATACACTGTCGACAACATGAAGTCTAAGAGGTACAGCAGCATATAGATGATTTCTGTTTTATTACATTTTGCTGGGAGAGGAAGGGTTTTCACTTCAGCACAAGCATTTTGATTGGCCAGAAATATAATTATGGTGCCAGTGGCATCAGATCCAGACACACATGCATAACCTCTTACACTGGATGGACTGATTCGGTGCATTATGTGTATAATCTGTGCATCTGATGGAGGCAAAAATAATTAATAACTTTTTCGAGTGCATTAAGCGTGAGTAGTTGTAAAGAAGGAGCTCCATCCATCCATCCATACTATTGCATATGGGAAAAGAGAATAGCATAAATTATAGGAATAAAGTCTGATAGACTAAAGTGCTGGTTGGGTCTGAAAACTACAGCTGTGGAAATGAAATAATTTTTAATATATATATATATATATATATATATACATATATTATGTGGGGTAAGTCGCAAAAGTCTTTTTCACTGCAGATACTTTGACAAATCAAACACGGGTAGAACTCGTGACATTATTTCGTGCTGAATTGCTTCGGACCACTTCTAGAACAAAGCTCCTTTTTGCTTCCGAAAAAAACCTTTGGGATCTATTGACAGCAGTTCTAGATCCTCTACATGTTTGAGTGTGCATCCCCCCAAATTGTTAACCCCTGATTTTCTGGATCCCATTGGTCCTTTTCAACGAACTCATAAAAGTTGCTAAACATTGTTTTTGCCCCTTGATACTCGTGTGCCAGGCAGACACAACGACACCCGATACGCCGTGGCCCTCATCTGGCAGATAAGACTGTGTGAAGAACTAGGTCAGGTGACTTGGGAACGGCGTTCACGCGAGCGGCTATTCAACGATAAAACACAAACACACCGTCCCAGGAGACATGGCAGCTTTAAACAGTAGCTGAAAACAAAAGGAAACACCTTGATAACTATGAGGGCGATAGAAGAAAAACAACCTCGGGTTAACAAAACAACCAGTAGAGATGTAATACCTCCATTCCCACTGCTGTACACAAACTATGCCGGGGTTGACGGGAATGCCAAAGTTTAAACCAAATTATTACGCAAATAAAACGTTTGAGCCACTGGCAACCTTACGAAAAAATCATCCTGAGGGGAACGTAAATCAAATTTCGTGCCAATCCGTCCAATTGTTGTTGAGATAAGTCTCTTATGAAACCAAACAGGGTACAGAAATTAAAGGATTACTACAACAACTTGTGTGACGGTTGGATCAACGTAACTGTGCAACATGTTTGATAAACCATAAATATCACCATATTGTTGTCTGACTTTCCTCCTAATTGATTTCTCTATGGTATTTTTTCTCTCAGTAGTCTGTTGTGACCCCTCACTCAACATGTTTTTTTTTTTACATGTGGCCCCATTGCAAAGCTCGTTTCAAATGAACAGCACAAGAACATGCCAGGCCTTTGCAGAAAGCAACATTTTTCCAACAAACAAAATCAAATAAATGTAGGACAACCAAGCGACCGCAATCCCTCCGTGAGTGCGAAGGTGGCTCCCGGCTTTTTGAACCGCGCAACACGTTTGGCACGAAAACGTGTTTTTTTGTCATTGAAAAATAAGATAAAAAGAGGGCAACACCTCTAGTGCGTCTGTGCGCGACAGTCTTATTATTAAACACTGCACCACATGAAACGGATCATTTCGGTCACATGAATATGGAGCGGGCATCGGCCGCGCAGCTGTGACGTACAGTATCTGCAGTGACACATTTAACGACCATCCGTACATCTGGGTCTCCCTCAGTAGATAATAATGAGTATCACCTCTCGCCTGCTTCCGCCTCAGCATGAGAACCAGGCGATGTGGCACAGTGGTGTCAGATTGAGGCCTTTATCGATGCACCGATAACACCTTCCTATCGGTTTCTTTTGTCTTCTCCTCTGTGGACCTTTGAATCCTCAGGGGCCCCCTGACGACAATGTCCACCACATGAGCATCTGTGGAGGAACGACAACCAGACACCAGTGTCCTGATTAGGGGTATTGTGGTCCCAACAATGGCGATCTGAAAGGTGCAACTTTCACGACTAAGGGGAAAATCATCGACTGCTACGGGGATGCACTTGGCTGTCAAGGTGGAAGGAACCAGGGTGTGTGTGTGTGTGTGTGTGTGTGTGTGTGTCCTGGTGGGGACTTCAGCATGAATCCCGACTGACCCATATGGGAATGAAAATTCAGGTCCCAATGGGGACTTGGTGTTAGAGTTAATTTAGGTTGAAAACACAGCAAACCAAACCAAATGTTGTCATTCAAAAGATTACACATTTTG
The DNA here is from genome assembly GCF_022379125.1 of Scophthalmus maximus. Taxonomy (NCBI): domain Eukaryota; kingdom Metazoa; phylum Chordata; class Actinopteri; order Pleuronectiformes; family Scophthalmidae; genus Scophthalmus; species Scophthalmus maximus. Next base: position 20,547,210 of record NC_061525.1, read on the forward strand.
GCAATGTAAAAAACAACAACAATATATATACATGAATAAATAGAAAACTCAGAGGAGCAATGATTTATTAAATGTCCTGGTTCATTGCTGATAAAGGAGCAGAGCTAAGATGAATGTTTAAGTATGATTTCAAGAATTAGAACTGGGGTATATTTGTTTATGTTCATGAACAAGAGAGTCTCAATAATATTTGAGTAATACATATTATATATATGAATATATGTGTTATACATGTATAAATAAATACATTTCGGTAAGTTAAATTTGTTCAAAATGAACGCTCTCATGATAAAATACACATAAAAGAGTAAGAACACACAATATGGAGTTAATAAATAAGCGCTATAATTATAGGATAAAATGTTTTATAGAAGAATAAAATATGTCACAGTAAAACACCATATATGGTGTATGAGTCCCATATACCTACACAGACATGTAAAAGAACCCTTTTGTCAATATACAAATAAATAAATGATAAAAAAATATTATTATTATAGATAATTATTTTTGGAGAAAAAAATATAATATTAATTCAAGAAAGTAGGTCCCCCCTACTCCATTAGAGAATAAATAATATCTAAAGGAAGTTCTCACCGTACAGACATTAAAGTCCTTTTAAAATTTGAATAAGCGCAATTAATAATACAAATTATGAAATAAAAGGCCTTGGTAAAAAAAAGTAAGTAATTAATCCGTTTTTTCATACATTAAAAAAATGAATTAGTTAATATCAAATGCACCAAGATGCATTTGGGACACGGTCCTGGGGAGTACCTTGTGTCAATGAGTGTCCCCTGTGTGTGTGTGCGTGTGTGTGTGTGTGTGTGTGTGTGTGCGCGTGTGTGTGTGTGCGTGTGTGTTTGTGTGTGTTTGTGTGTTTGTGTGTGTGCGTGTGTGTTTGTGTGTGTGCGTGTGTTTGTGTGTGCGTTGGAGAGGCGGAGCTTCTCTCACTCACCTGCTCGGAGGGGGAGGATCACCTGCACTCACATGAATAAGAAGCTAAAAACCTTCCTCTGATTGAAAACGCTCACTCTCAGTTTCACAAACACACAAAGACCTTGACACAAGGAGAGGAGGCAGGAACAGAAGAAAAAAAAACAGTAAGTTTTTAAGTTTCTGTCCTTTACGTAATATATGATATGTTGTTAAAAAGATTATTCACATAGGTCAGTGTGGCTGTCAACCATCAGCCAGCTGCTTTGTTGTTTAATGCAGATATCTAAGCTTATTATTATTTTTTTAGAGAAAGAGTTGGTGTGTAATAACCTATTTGAATTCAAAGAGACCGAAATTCAAATACAGCTTAATGCTTGAATGTTAATCCGGGACTGATTCTCCACTGAATGTTTTTTTTCCCTTCTCCCCCAGATGGTTGTATTACCACTCCTGGTCCTGTTGGGGTCGCTGATTCTCTGCGGTCGCGCGGAGGCCGATCCCTCCATCATTGACACAATGAAAGCGGCTGCACGTAAGCCACACAAACACACCGACGCACACACATTTGAATGTTCATATCACGTTCCCGCTGACCGGCCGCAGATCTCCTGCGAGTGCCCTGAAACCCAAAACGTGCTGAACCGCGCGACCTCTCTCCGTCCGTCACCTCCTCCTCTTCCTCTTTCTTCCCCTTGTGCCCGCTCCCCCATCCTCTCGCAGTGCAGTACGCCGGAAGTCTGCCCTGCGACAAGTGGGATTGCGACTGCGTGTTCAATCGCCAGCGCGGCTGCTGCTGCGGCGCCAACGACTTCTTCAAGCTGGAGGACGACACCTTCGCCAGGATCACACGCCTGTGGCGCGACATCAGCGCGCTGAACGGCCGCGTGCAGGCTCTCTCAGGTGAGGACTCTCACGCCGACCGATGGAAGGCCGAGACCCACAACATGTTTGGCGACACACACATGAATCCCGTGTTCTCCCTTTTTTCTCTCTCAGACGGCCTCAAGGTCGCCTTCAAAGCCACTATGGACTCAAATATTGCCACTCTGATTCCTGGGACTACTGAACGTTGCTTTGGTCCTTTCAATACCAATGTGCCGATGCCCTACGCAATCGTCACCCTCAATGATGGCATGGGATATAACCCTTTCTTGGGTAAGAAACACACACACACACACACACACACACACACATGTGCGCGCGCAATGAGCGATCAAGGCCGTATTCGTCATCCTAAATTCGAGACGTTTCCTGTGAGCCCTTCACCTTTCTCTCCAGGTGTCTTCACTGCCCCCCGCGCTGGCGTCTATGTCTTCGCCTTCACAGTCTACTCGTCTGTGTCCGCGCGCCTCTACCACAAGGTACGCAAACTTTAAGCGGACATCCCATTGTAGGACACAGTCGACGCACTTCTAACTGCGCTGCGTCGTCTTGCCCGCGCCCTGTAGGTCCAGCTGATCTGGAACGGGACGCCGACGGCCGGTGCGTTCGAGAACAACCGAGAGGACAACGAAGACAGCGCGACTCAGGTGACAAGTGAAAAACATGGGCAGACGTCCCGGTTACACGTCCAATTGAAAAGTGGAATTTGAGAAAAGAAGAAAAGAAAGGGTCATTTCCTCGCGACTGGACGTGATTGTGTAAACATGCCACTGTGTGTGTTCCCCTCAGCTCGTGGTGCTGCAGTTGCAGAAGGGCGACCAGGTCTACGTGCAGCTGACGTCCGGGAGGAAGCTCTGTGATTACCTGGCGTACAATATCTTCACCGGTTACATGTTGTACCCTCTGTGATGAGTAATAAACCGGCTGCAGGTCCCGGCTACTTGACTTTTTCTCTTCCCACTCCAGGACTTCAAATCAATCAACATTCATGCCACTCAGCAAACTAGCGCTCGCACGTTGACCCACCAGAGGACCTGTCGGGTCGCGGGACAGGCCCCATAGAGCCGCGCGTTCACACAGCAGACTCCTGCATGTGTGTACTCGGGCATTTATGATCAAATGCAACAATAACAACAACAACAACAACACAAATATGATTATGCATAGCATGAAAACAGAAACATCACAGTCACATGATTGGAAATGTTTGTGAATAAACTACTACAGCTCCGAAGATGGTGTGTGTACAGAGCAAGTGTGAAAATGTTTTGATTTGGACAAAAGATTGTTTGACGAACATATATTTCATCCCACTTGCCGCGCGCACGCACACACACACACACGCACACACACACACACACACACACGTCGTCCATGAATGGAAATAGGCGTCAGTCCTAGGTTTTGAAATACTTTGGGGATGATAACAATCTTAACTGCTGCTGCTGTTAACATTTGGCCTGTGACAGTATTGTTTGTCTCTGTCAACGAGAGCCTTTCATGGAAGCTCATCACAAATGAATAGAAGCCACTGGCAGACTAAGTAGATTCCTTCAGTTAAGTAAACACATGATGTAGGAGCACACACAGGCGGAGCACCGGGGGGGGGGGGGGGACCCTAAACCTGGGATGTAGTGTAGTCTAGTGTTTTCTAAGTAATTAGTGCCATAACATAAATGAAAAATTGGTTGAATACATTGGTTGAGAGAGACTCAACTATGTATTTCCGAAAGTAGTGGAGGTTCTCTGAGGGACCTCTCCCCCCTCACAAACCTGTGACCTCGTCACGTCTTCCCTCCAGGAAGTAAAGTCTGGGTCCCAGAGGAGAAAAGAGAGGAACAACAAACCAGGGGAGACAAATGTTTCTTCCAAAAGAGAGTTACTATTAGAACACACACACACTGTATCATAAATTAAGCAGCGTGTTCACATAGGAGCAGGACATGATGATAATTCCGCTGTGGGACGCAGTGATTTTGATCAAAGTCATCGACACGCCCACTCGCTCGCTTTGACATTCACTCCTGCTCTTTTCTCACGTGGGCTCGCTCTGACGTTTTTTCCTGAAATCTGACCGCGGCTGCTGGAAGGACACATTTCCAGAAAAGGTCCAGACGCGGCCCCTTGGCGTTTTCACCTTCACACAACCCTCCGGAAGATTTCGGGAACATGTCTGAGAGCAGCTGTTATGGAAACACACACACACACACGTGGACTTTCTTGGCGGGGGTCTCATATTCCGGTCAAACACAAAGACACAGTCTTCGCTTGAGTTTTTAGACAAAAGCAAATCGACGTGTTGGAGATGCTGGAGCGTGGATATTGTAACTTTGTGAGATTTTAATCAAAAGCCTATATGATCTAAAAATGGGGGCCTATGTCACCTCAACCGCTGTTCATGAAAAATGCATTTGTGTCTTTTACGTATGACACATACGTAAAAAGAAAACATGTATATGAAAAGTTAATTTAGGCAGTTTGAATAAGTTCACACCCAATAAACTCACGTGAAGGTGAACATCTGGCTCTCCTCCGCGTGTTACAGCAAAGGGAGGCGGATATGAAATCGCAACGAGAGGAACGCGGCCAACGTCAATGATTTAAGGAAAACGTTGGGGAGGTTTATCATCCCCTCGTCCTCGTTAATCTCACATGCGGGTCGGTTGCATTTGCATTTCCCGTTGCTGAGTGTGATCTTTCCACTGGCGCAGAGGAGCCAGGACGCATCTGTATTGGACTGGAAGTGATGGAAATGTCATGAGTTGTGGTGGCGGGGGTATGCACATACACACACACACACACACACACACACACACACACACGCACGCACACACACACACACACACACACACACACACACACACACACACACACACACACTGGGTGCAGCTACTGAAGAGCATCCAGGACTTACATGGAATTCTCTGTCTGAATGATGATGACTTTGTTACTCCTCCACCCTCTTTTCCATTTCTCCTCCCCTCCTCTCCTTTTTCCTCCTTTCCTTACCTCTCTCTCCTCTCCTCTCCTCCTCTCCTCCCTTGCTCTCCTCCTCACCTCACCTCTCCTCCTCTCCTCTCTCCTCCTCTCCTCACCTCCCCTCTCCTCCTCCTCCCCTCTCCTCCCCTCCTCCTCTCCTCTCCTCTCCTCCTCTCCTCCTCATCCCTTCCTCTCCTCCTCACCTCACCTCTCCTCCTCATCTCTCCCCTCCTCTCCTCTGCTCCTCCTCTCCTCCTCTCCTCACCTCCCCTCTCCTCTCCTCCTCCCCTCCTCTCCTCCCCTCCTCGCATCCTCTCCTCCTCCTCTCATCTCCTCCTCTCCTCCTCTCCTCCTCTCATCTCCTCTCCTCCTCTCCTCTCCTCTCCTCCTCCTCCCCTCCTCTCCTCCCCTCCTCCCCTCCTCCCCTCCTCTCCTCCTCACCTCACCTCTCCCCATCTCCTCACCTCACCTCTCCTCCTCCTCTCCTCCCCTCCTCTCCTCCTCTCATCTCCTCTCCTCCTCCCCTCCTCTCCTCCTCCCCTCCTCCTCACCTCACCTCTCCTCCTCCTCTCCCCCTCCTCTCCTCCCCTCCTCTCCTCCTCCCCTCCTCCCCTCCTCTCCTCCTCCCCTCCCCTCCTTCCCTCCTCCCCTCCTCCTCTCCTCCTCCTCTCCTCTCCTCCTCACCTCACCTCTCCTCCTCCTCTCCTCCCCTCCTCTCCTCCTCTCATCTCCTCCCCTCCTCCCCTCCTCCCCTCCTCTCCTCCTCTCCTCCTCCTCCCCTCCTCTCCTCCCTTCCTCACCTCTCCTCCTCCTCTCCTCTCCTCTCCTCTCCTCACCTCACCTCTCCCCCTCCTCTCCTCCTCTCCTCCCCTCCCCTCCTCCTCTCCTCTCCTCCTCTCCCCCTCCTCCCCTCCTCTCCTCCTCTCCTCTCCTCCTCCTCTCGTCACCTCACCTCCCCTCCTCTCCTCCTCTCCTCCTCTCCTCTCCTCTCCTCCTCCTCCCCTCCTCCTCCTCCCCTCCTCCCCTCCTCTCCTCCTCACCTCACCTCTCCTCATCTCCTCACCTCACCTCTCCTCCTCCTCTCCTCCTCACCTCACCTCTCCTCATCTCCTCACCTCACCTCTCCTCCTCCTCTCCTCCTCCTCTCCTCCCCTCCTCTCCTCCTCTAATCTCCTCTCCTCCTCCCCTCCTCTCCTCCTCCCCTCCTCCTCACCTCACCTCTCCTCCTCCTCTCCCCCTCCTCTCCTCCCCTCCTCTCCTCCTCCCCTCCTCCCCTCCTCTCCTCCTCCCCTCCTCCTCACCTCACCTCTCCTCCTCCTCTCCCCCTCCTCTCCTCCCCTCCTCTCCTCCTCCCCTCCTCCCCTCCTCTCCTCCTCCCCTCCCCTCCTTCCCTCCTCCCCTCCTCCTCTCCTCCTCCTCTCCTCTCCTCCTCACCTCACCTCTCCTCCTCCTCTCCTCCCCTCCTCTCCTCCTCTCATCTCCTCCCCTCCTCCCCTCCTCCCCTCCTCTCCTCCTCTCCTCCTCCTCACCTCACCTCTCCTCCTCCTCTCCTCCCCTCCTCTCCTCCTCACCTCACCTCTCCTCCTCTCCTCACCTCACCTCTCCTCCTCCTCTCCTCCTCCTCTCCTCCTCCTCACCTCACCTCTCCTCCTCCTCTCCTCCCCTCCTCTCCTCCTCTCATCTCCTCCCCTCCTCCCCTCCTCCCCTCCTCTCCTCCTCTCCTCCTCACCTCACCTCTCCTCCTCCTCTCCTCCCCTCCTCTCCTCCTCACCTCACCTCTCCTCCTTTCCTCACCTCACCTCTCCTCCTCCTCCCCTCCTCCCCTCCTCCCCTCCCCTCCTTCCCTCCTCTCCTCCTCCTCCCCTCCTCCTCTCCTCCCCTCCTCCCCTCCTCTCCTCTCCCTCACCACCTCACAGGCCACTTTGACTGAGCAAGGGATGTGCTGAAAGTATTTGGAGAATTCCGTTTGACCAAACCAACACGGCCTGGCTGCCGTCTCCCTCCTCTACATGGAACAGCTCTACCCAAATAAGGCTCGGCTTTTTCACTCGACGCGAGGGGAAGAGACGCACACAGACAGGATGAGGGAGCTGCTGAAAGGCCATGCCTTTTTAAGGATGAGGTTTCCTTTTTTTTTTCTCTTTTTTTCCCCCTCCCACTCCTCCCCCCCCCCCCACTCCTCCCTCACACATGAGGGTCACTCTCAGCAGACTTGTAGTGAAGTCATCTTGCCTCGTCTGCTCCTTTTAAGCCGGCATTTCTGAGAGGGAGGACCCTGGGAAGCATATACAAACACTCAGCCACAAAACTGCACTAGTGGTCCGGCAGAGAACTGAACTATTCCTTCACACAGTGAGTATACTTTTTCTTTCTTATCCAGCGTAAAGGAGAAAGCTCCTCGTGTACACTTCAGACAAAAATCCGCTGTGGCTTCTTATCAGTCAAAGGTCAATGGAGTTCTCTTCATTCAGAGCCGACCATGAGTTAAACTGTAGAGAAATGGTTATCACGTACAGTATAGAATATCAAAGGTTCCTTCACGTATGTTTGAGTTGTTTCAATGATTGAGTTTTCCTTAATTGTTGGTCTGAGTGTGACTTTTCCTCAAAGTTGAGTTTTCCTACAGTTGAAGTTGCCCTCAAGTCGTCCCTGTGGATCACATGGTATCACACCTTCTGTCTGAGCTGTGTGTGTGCATCTGCCTGTAACAATACTGTCAGTCACATGTCATCCATCGGGCATTATTCAAAAGGGTTCCGTTTTTTTTACATGCGGTCCGGTCGAACTCGAGCTGTCCGCTTCTCATTGGGTTTTCCCACGTCGACGTCTCATTATCCCGCTGGAAATTGACTCACTTATCATCCGTAGTGCGGTCGAGATGAAACCGGAGGGGTCGATCTGTTTCCCATGTGGAGCCGAGCGAGGGGAGGCCGAGAGGTGAGCCAGACGGAGCTGCGCGTCGCTCTCACGTCAGCGAAACCACCGCTTTTATTTGCACAAGCAAATGCTCCGCCGCCAAACATGGGCAGCGACTTCGCCAGGGGATGAAAGGTCACCTCGCCTCCTGGTGAGGGTGCAGAGTTCAGACAGAGACACTGTCCGGCGTGAAAAAGCATATAGATTAGATAAAGGCAGATACTATCTCTACATGGGACATTTGGACTCATCCACTCTTTCATTCTCTGTTTCCGTAGATTGTTTCGGTTTTCTTCTTGAGCGAGAACTGCTGCAGAGTCTGAAAGCCTGACTGGAAGATAGTGACTCGTTAAAATGTGTTTGCAGTGAACGCCTGGGCCGGCGGCGGGCAGGAGGGAAGTGGCGGTGGCAGGAGCAGGAGCAGATTAACACCGTCTGCTCTGCCAATCCTGCGGCAGCGCACAAAACACAGCAGAGGCACGGCAGCTTGACGGGCCAGGAGGCGACGGGTGGAAACGAATTAGATCAGACACGGCAGTTTGTTGGCGCGGTGGGAACCGTGAAGGGGTTTCTTGGCAGCAGGTTCTAAATAAATTCCGTCCATGATAAGAAAACATTGGCGAGTCGAATGTAAAAGCTGCATTTTTTTTCAGTGCCGCTGGCAGGAACCGGCGGGCCGTGAAACCAAAGCTCCCCGAGAGGCCGGTGCAGGGAGGCGCAAGGTTTTTTAGCTCCTGTATACCCAACCATTACTTAGACAACAGGAATCGAATCATTCCTAATGTTATCCGAATGAGTCCCCGGGAAGTTTGACATGCATTTCAACTCACTGTGCAGCGGTGGGGTGATTAACTGTGGACGAGGCGAAGGCCCGCCACAGCTGCCGCAGGCCTCACACTGGTTTCCTGCTCTGGCGTCAGGCGGGTTCCCCATGGCAACACAGAAACAGAGGAAAAACACAGACGATGCGAGACGGATGGAAGGAGGACGAGAGGCGATGAAGTCATGCTTGTGGCGCACGGCACTTTGGGCTTTCCGAGGACTCCGACCTGGAGTCTGTGGTTTTATCCCATTTCCACTGCGTTCCCGTCTCTTTTTGCTTTTCATAGGCCGCGGTTAAAGTTTGCAGGAATAGATTTTATTTCGGGAGAATGGCCTTTTTTTTGTCGGCGTCTAATCGTAGCGAGTGCAACCGCAGAGACAGTCGACGACAAGTAGCGCCAAAAGTTGCAGAATTGAATGCATGACGGAGAGCTCACGCCGTCGCTTGTGTTAACAGTGAAAAGGCAGAATTACAGAGAGAGAGTTTTTTGTGGGTTTTTTTGCATAACACACGTCATGTGAATATTCAAGGAGAAGCAGACAAACAGTATAGAAGTTCTTTTCAAGCAGATCGTCCCGAGCTATTGGACCACGGGCCGGGTCCCAAGAACGACAACAGGTCCCTGGACACACATCAGTACCAGAAATAGAGACCAGGCCCTGACGGACTAATTCAACTTCCAGAAATATGACGTGATCTTTGAATGGTTGTCATGCAATACAAAGAGCACACAACTTGTGAGAGAAACGGGGCCTCTCCTCTCCTCTCCTCTCTCTGAAGTGGTGAGCACAGCGTCTGTTTCCTTCCCTGCAACGAGTGCAGTATGCACGACTTTTAACAGAAAAAAAAAAAAAAAGGGTTGCGGCCTGCGAGACTGAGAACCAGGGGCCCATGGAAAACAAGAGAGCGCGAGGGCATACCAGACGAGCATTACTCTGTAATAATGATTATATAATGGCGCATATGTCAGCGGGAATAACGAGGGGGAATGCGTGTGTGCGTTTGCCAGAGCGAGAAAGGAAGGCAAACAGACAGAGTTGAAAAAAAAAATTTAAAAAATTGGTATCTGAACTTGAGGTTGTGTTTGGGTTTTTTTTTTTTTGCGGCTTGAAAAAGGACGACAGGGAATGCAAAGAATTTATTATTGACAGGGTTGGTAGTGATACTACATTAATGTCACTGGCATACACACTCTAATGTGTGGACATGCGGTTTATCCTAAACAATTCATTTATTCCGCTTTACCCGTAAGATAGAATAAACACTAAATAGATAGGTGATGCACTCCACATTCCTCTTCATGTACTTGGGTATCCCAAGTTAAAAAATACCAATGTGCAATGTAAAAGTAGTCACATGTGATAATTGTCCCCTGAGTCCTGTTCCCTTCTGCTCATTCTAGCGTCTTTCAGCTCATTGTTTTCTTACGACTTTTCTCCCATTAGGGAACTTTCAGCCCCCAGCTGCCGACAGCTGTTTTCAGTGGAAGTATGAGAAAAAACACCAATTACTGGCAACCCTTGTAAAGTGGCAAGGGAATAAGATCACAATCTCTCGTTTCTTTTTCCTGAGTTATGGCTTCGAATGCCGGGCCAGAAAAGTTTTTGTTGTTGTTTCACAGGCAAAGTTGACCTCTGGATATGAAATGTCATCACTTTTTGTCTTACATCACAACTGTGTTAACTTGTGTAAGTCACAGGGACCTTGACTCTAATTGGTTCCTCTTCAGAGTCTATATGAAAGTTGGTCCCTAAATATTAGACTTGCGTTCATCAAGTGGACACTACAAGACATCACACGAAATAATGTTTCTTGACACTCTAAGTACGCCGTATCATTTTAAAAGATCAGAATATGCCAGCATTAGCAGGTTCATGTTTCACGTCCTGTTGAACGCGCTTTCAGGAATGTTCATGCCCTCAGATCGGCTGAAGAAGAAAGGGATGGAAAGGCGAAAGGAAGGAAGGAGATAAGGGAGGAGAGGAATGGAGAGAGGAAAATAATGATAGAGGAAATTAAAGGAAAAGGAAAACATATAACACTAGCTTTTTTATATCTGTATGTAGATTCTTTTCTTTTTTAATACCTTGTGTACAGACCATATATGATGACGCTTAAATACAAAAGCTCATGTGTCTTAATGGACTGAATACTGCAGCCGGTTGGAATTGAAATGTCCAGTGGCTGATGAAAAGTGTTGCCTATTGATTTTTGTGCCCTTTGGCACATAAAGCTTCCCCTCCTGCCGTCACGTCCAACCTGGGTGTAACACTTAACATTTCGAACTTTGAAACTCCCCCAGGAACAGGAAGTCGAAGTGACCTGACATCAAGATGGCTGCAAAGGTTGGCTGGTGCAGACAGCACTTTGATATGGGTTTTGCACTTGGCTGTTGGCCCAAAGGCAATACAGATTAAAGTGCTGACAGAGGCCGAAAGGGTGTGTGTGTGTGTGTGTGTGTGCGTGTGTGTGTGTGTGTGTGTGTGTGTGTGTGTGTGTGTGTGCGTGTGTGTGCGCGTGTGTGTGTGTGTGTGTGTGTGCAGAAGGAGAAAATATGCTAAATCATTTGGCTGAAATAGAGCTCCCATTGTACACCACTTTGCCTCTGACACAGGTGCTGATAGGCTCAATGGTGTGCAACAGGAGACACATCGCTGTTAATTTCACCGTTCTATAAAAAAATATTACAAATCAAGTGCTGGGCATTGATGCTTATGAACACGCTTTTGACATGCATGTCGTCAACATGGTGTATTCGACACGATACGATACCTTTTCCTAATATTTTCTACTACGGCTCTTTGTTCCTCTTTCTCCTCCCTTTTTTCTCTGCCCCTCTGTCCCCCCCCCCCCCCCCCCCCCCCCCCCCCCCGCACCTCGCAGGGAGTCGGCATGGCTAACAAAGGTCCAGCGTTTGGCATGAGCCGGCAGGTGCAGGATAAAATCGACAGCAAGTACGACGCTGAGCTGGAGCAGATCCTGGTGGAGTGGATCTGTCGTCAGTGTGGCTCCGGCGTGGGAAGGCCGGAGGCGGGCAAACTGGGCTTCCAGGCCTGGCTGAAAGACGGATGTGTGAGTGCACTTAATCTATTTAATAGGTCGGTTTTTTTTAGAATTGGATTTAAGATTATTATCCCTCCTGCCCTCTCGCCACTCCGTCAGATCCTGAGCGAGCTGATCAACAGTCTGTTTGTCGGAGACAAGCCTGTGAAGAAGATCCAGAGCTCCGGCATGGCCTTCAAACAGATGGAGCAGATCTCCCAGTTCCTCAATGGTGCAGAGAAGTACGGTGTCACCAAGACCGACATGTTCCAGACTGTGGACCTCTGGGAAGGTCAGAGGGCTTTCTGTCATTTTTTTTTTTTTATTCTTCAGTTATCGCAAACGTTTAACGCGAGAAAATTAAATTCAGATTTGGTGTGGGAAGATAACAATGTGACAAATGGCGAGGTTAAACGTCCTGGCTGTGTGTGTGTGTGTGTGTGTGTGTGTGTGTGTGTGTGTGTGTGTGTGTGTGTGTGTGTGTGTTGGGACAGGTAAGGACCTGGCGGCGGTGCAAAGGACCCTGTCAGCTCTGGGCAGCTTGGCGATTACCAAGGATGAAGGAACATACAATGGAGACCCCAACTGGTTCTTCAAGTAAGCAAGAAAAAGAAGGGGGAAAAAAAGAAATGGGGCACTGCTTGATGTACCTGACCCACTATTGGAATAAGGTTGGCTTGATTTATGTCGTGACATTTCCAATGACGTTTTGCAGGAAAGCTATGGAGAACAAGCGAGACTTCAGTGACGAGCAGATGAAGGCGGGCAAAAGTGTGATCGGCCTCCAGATGGGCTCGAATAAGGGAGCCAGTCAAGAGGGCATGAGCTACGGAAGAGCCCGGCAGATCCTGTAAAATCCCTGAGTCGCAGACACCCCCGAAACCTCCGCAGCCCCCCGACACCTTAGAGCCTGTAAGCGTCTCAACTAAAACCTTCTCCGCTTTAGAAGTTAGTCTCTTTCTAAAAAAGTTGCCCCACCTATGTCGTCTCTACACTCTCCCCGAGCCCCCGACGTAGATGAACTATCGCAGTGTTCACCATGTGCTTCGTCCCTTCCGCTGCAGTTAGGCCCGAGTACGACTGAATGTCTGAAGTCTTGAGTGCGTAGTAATCTGAAAAGTGACCAATTCACTTCCTTGGAGGTAAAAACAACCAAGATGCCAAAAGTCACACGGTTCCTTCCTAATATTACGAATACGACCACTGTTCCATTGATACATTAAGAAACGTCGGAACCAGAAAGCACAAATTTTTCTACAATTCAGAAATATTGGCTCATGATTCAGGAACAGGAACTCACAGGAGGGACAATCTGAGAGGTGACACGTGGTAGCCTAGACCAGCACTCCTTAATTTGTACTTTTACAACATTGTTTGATACCTAGCACTTCCCACGATGCTACGCCAAGCTGTATCAGCACCAATATTTTTTTTTGTACATTGTCTTATTAAATAATGACTTTGAAATCTGCGAATTGACTTTTGATTGATTCTGGGGAATTTCAGTTTTACCATTTTGGGAAATCAGAAGAATGTCTGTGTGTGTCTCAAGACTTGAAAAAATATAAAACTTCCAGGTAGAATTTTTACAATCGTTTTACAAACGATACACACAAAAACCACTATCCTTATACAACTGTAGTTATTGGCAACGAACCATTAGCTTGTGAGTTTCAGTGATTTCCAAAGTCTAACTGTGTTTAACAAACCATTGCGAACAATCTAAGACGATCTTCCATCAAGTATTTTATTATCATTCATATCACCTGTGACTTGCACAGCAAAACACAGTTGCCAACTCACTCCAAACATTCCCTTACAATAAAAAATTAAACTCTTTAATATTCTTAAAAAACACTTTGTACAAATCATTAAACATAGTTGGTATATATCTGTATAGCAGGCACACATTGTGTATATATATTACAATTTCTAAAAAAAAATACATTCCAAAATTGAAAATACCACTTCAAGTTTTTTCAGTAGTTGGATGATAACCCTCAGATAACCCGATTTAAAAAAAACAAGAAAAAAAACACCTCAGAAAATAAATCCTATTTTTAAAATACAGAAACCTCTTAAAACCTTACATTTAAGGAAACTCTTCCATGGAAGACTTTGCATATTAGAAGCAAACCCACTCAAGTCTCAGCACACATTACCTCAATCCTCTCTCTCTCTCTCACACACACACACACACACACACACACACACACACACAGACACACACACACACACACAGACACACACACAGCAGATTTGTACCTTTCCATAGTGCACATCATGTTTTTCTCTTCATCTTGATTTGAAGACCCCTCAGGGGCGTCCCGTCGACCTGTAGGCTCAGTTCTTCAGTGGGTGCAACCAGTATTCACACTTTAACACATGCAAACATGCAGTGATGCTGTCGATACATATCATTAGGTCCATCTCCACTTTGTGTCAGCCCTTTACTCCAATTGACAGGATTGTTTGTTTTTTTTACTTGAGGACTGGCAAAATATCCTCACTTATTTTTGTGTCCTTGCCAGGACATTTGTCCAAGGAACAAATCTTACAAAACCATCACAGACACACACCCGCACACACAGTCACAGTACAAACAGATTTTCATAGGCCACATTTGGGGAATGCAGAGAAAGACAGGTCAAGTTTATCGTCAGTCCATTCTGTGACGCCCCATCACCACGGTAACTGTTGACAGGAGCCATACAGAAGGGGAGACAGAATCAAAGCCTGAGACACCCCATGGGCACAGACAGTGAGAGGTTTTAGACTCAACGTCTTGCTCAGTGCTACGTCAACAGACGCTCTCCGTTGGAAAGCGGTGCATTGGCCTTGGAGTCCAGCACTGCATGCAACTCCCCCCCAGAGTCCACTTCCTCTTCCTCCTCCCCTGCATCCTCTACTCCTCTTCCCTGGCGCCCCCTCCTGGCCCGGTGACCTCCCCGCCTCTTGCGCAGGCAAAGAAGGCCCCTGAGATCCAGGTGGGCCAGCGAGACCTCCAGCGTGTAGTAGAGGGACCAAAAGAGCGCAAAGCAGCCCAGCAACAGGAGGAACTGAAGGGAAAGAAGCAAAGAGAGCAAGGTGGTCAGCTTCCTTAGCCTCGGACAAAAATAATTTGCATCTAAACTGGTAACATTAATGGTAACATACCATTACATATCAGGATTCTGACTCTTTTAAAAAAATCTATTTCCAGGACCTTTCCGGGGAATTTTCCAGGATTTTTGCTGACAATTCAAGGCAGTAATTGGTCACAAACAGTCATAATATAAAGGTCTTGTATTAACCCCAATTTAGTTCCTCCTATTATAGTGATGCAGAAATGAAGTGCTTCAAACAGCAGACCTTCCCATAGGGTCTGGATTTCAAATGTGAAGCCAATTATAAACATAAACCAAACCTAGAGAAAAGAAGAACTTGAATACAAATATATACAAATAAAATTGAAATTGAAATTGAATAGATCCGTCTGAAAGCCTCAGTTTTGACGACAATGGCTGACCTTAATTGAGAATAAAACCTTTAAATGAAAGTACAAAGATGTCTCGTCCTTCAGTTGGTTAGAAGGTGTCTCAGGGCATCAATCATCTTATCATGTGCAGGACTTGATTGCGCCTTAAGCGACTCTGAGTCTAGACTGGAGTAGATATTATTATTGACTGTCATCAGGTACCATGTACAAAATACATACATTTTAGAGGATTTTAATAAAAAATCACTTTGTCCATTAGCTCGATGCTAACACATAATGGGTATCACCGTTAACAGGCTAATGGAGAGGCCATTTTACCTCACATGTTTACGAGGTGGGTCATGCTAGTGTGTTTGTTTCCTGGTTATTTGGATATTTTTTAATTTAATTCCCAGGGTCTTTCCATGACTGGAAATTTAAAGCATTTCGCTGCAGGGAACATAACCATGTATTTAATCTCACTAAATCCAATGTCACTTTTTAAATTTTATTTATTAAATTCCACGACCTCCCTGGTGGGAACACATGTTGATGTAAAGGTTTATAGAGGGGCTGCAATGGGATGAAAAACAACAATGACCAGTTACTAATAGAGATGTACCGATACCATGTTTCACTTCCCAATACCGAGTCTGATCCCTGGACTGTGCGTATCGCCTGATACTGAGTGCCGATCCGATACCAGTGCATTTAAAAAAACAAAACCCAACCCTAATTTATATAACTTCTGGAAAACGATTATTCCTAGCCGCTCTCAAAACAGTTCTCGTCAGTGACAGTACGGCGCAACTGCAGTTTTTTAGAGTGGTAAAGAAGAAGTGATCAGTAGCAATTTCACTTGCTTGAAAGTTTTATCCATGTGAAATTACCTAATAAGACGTGGTGTCGGAACGGTATATACATTCACGCACTCACCGAAGCCTGATCTGCATTTTTTCCGCAGTATCGGAGGCAGTATTTCCGATACTGGTATCGGCACATCTGTAGTCACCAACATGCCGACACAATTTGACTATACTAAAGAGGAAAGGACACAACACACAAGGCATCGACATGGTGAAGGTGTGTTCGGGTGTGTGCTGTCCAGTTTACCCTGAGGTTGTTGGAGGTGAAGGGGCTGACGATCTCTGGAGGGATGTCCAGGCCTGGAGGGCAGGGCAGAGAGAAGCTGCCGTCTAGAAACTCGCCACTCATGGCCTCCTCCACCAGCCTGCCGATCGGTGCACAACCAATCAGCATTCAGTTTACAAGTATTTGTGTCAATAAAGTACCAGAAACTAAGATGAAATTGATTGTTATAGAAACTGGGAATTATTAAAGATTATTTCTAGTGTCCCATAAAAAAAAATTAAGAAAAACGTACTTCTGTCTGTCCTTGACCTCACTGAAGCTCATAGAGGAGCCGTACAGGGTCAACTTGCAAAGCTTCAACAGGCCCACGCCGGCGTACTGCAGAGACGACGGCTCTGCTGCAGGAGCACAGAGAAGAGTGGGCGTGGGCAGGTGAAGTCACAAGGAAGCAACAGAAACCAGAAAGACATAGAAACTTTGCGTTTGTGTGTGCTTGTGTGTGCAGCAGTGTCTTACGGTGGTCAGATATCTTGAGGGTGTACTGGCCTTCTGCTCTCTCCCCCCAACAGCGCACAGTGGAGAAAGTCCAGTCCTGGTAACCTGCAGGGTCTCTGTAGGTACACGCACACACACACACACACAACTTGATTAGACAGCATTCAAAATACTTTTGACAATCTAATATATGAGCACAGTGCATAATGAGCAGTATGATCACTGCTCCCTCCGTAATAATTATTTGCCGATTTCTTTTTATGAGGACGGTAACATTTATATCGCTGCTTCATCATTTCAATCTTTGCTGCGGATATACACGTGTGCCTGTGCACCTGTCAATTGCACGGCGTGCCCCGATGTCTGACGTCATACCGCTGGGGCAGACCAACACAATCTCCACGTTGCCGCGGCAAGGGTGGGTTATCGTCACGGTGATGGCCACGTGTTCCAGCGTCTCCATTCCGGACTGTCTCAGGTCGGCAGCAGAGACTGTGGGAGAGGAGAGAGAGAGCGGCTTAGTCCGTGTGAGTGGATGTGAGTGTTGAGCATTTCTCATTATGAGTCTGCAAACAGAAAAAATAGAAAAACAAACCAATAATAAAATAAAAAACTGTAATGTGCATTAAAGTTGTGAGCATGTACGCATACTGGCATTAGAATATAGCTGTGCAGCCTCACCGAGCCACTGGCATGGCTGTATACTCTTTGAATTAAATCAGAAAAGAAAACTCTTTTGAATGACTCAAAAAGTAACAAACATGTAGCAAAGTAGTAAAAACGATGCCTCTTATTTGATTGATATGATATTGTATTTTTTCTTTATTTTCTTATAAAGTTAATTTAAATTGAATTAGTAATAATATTAGTGGGTAATAAAATGTAAGAACTTGGTTTGTTTCTCTTGATAATCTCCTCTTTCACCTGAACTACATTAAAGCCCCCATAAAGTAATAATGGCAGCTTAATGTGCCAATGTGATAGATATTTCAGTAAGAACATAAAATATTTTCAAAATTCAATTTCAATTTTAAATGAATGCGGTATTCGATGTTTGGCTAAACATCAACTTTTCTCCTGTGATAAGGAGAAAAAAAATCTAATCAAAATTGAAACCAATTCTCTTTAAATTCTTTAAAATCTTCTCCTCTCCACATTCTCTATATGAAAGTGTCAGTCAGTCGGTCACCTTCACGCCCCCCGCCGCAAAGTGTCTAGTCATTTCTTGGCATTTCCTGGGCTTTGACTACTAATGAGCCATAGGGCTCCCTGACCATGTAGGGCTGCATCACATCCTCGGGGCAGGGAGGGACGCCAAGGGGACGTGGGAGCGGCAGTGTAAACAGAGGTGAGGAGAGAAGAGGGTAAGGAGATAGGAGAGGAGGGTGATGCCGCGTGGATGGTGAAGCAGAAAAGAAGGTAAATATGAAGAGAATGTCACACTAGGGACGGAGCTAAAGGTCGACAAGTGCAAACAAAACAAAAAAAATAAGATTTGCTGAAGCAGCTTTTCTAACTCAGTTGCTATGACATGGACAAACTGTGGTGGTGTGTGTGACGAAAGCTGTGATACTTGTGAGTTGACTCCAGAGTTTCATTCAGCTCCTCATTAAAAGTCATATATTCAAAATGACTTCCCAGTTTTGCACTTACAACTTTCACCACCCAAGTCCACAGGCAACAGAGGGGTATATATATCTATGCTCTGAGATGAAAGGATGAAGACTTTTTTGGGACCACAACCATATTAATTTTAAGTTCTGTCACAACTGAGACAGTTTCATGTTACTTGAGCTGTTCACTCTCCTCCACTTTGGAAATCATGTGTAAAAAAAATGCAATGGCAAATAAGGCAATAACATTTGGGTTGGGGACAAATTTAGGTGATTCTATAAACATAAATCCAATGTAACTGAGCATGAACTGTACATCTCCTCCTCCCTCGTGTGTTTTTTCCTTTTTCAGAACAAATTCCAGCTGAATACTGAACAAACTTTTATCTTTAATCACAAACCTTCTCACTCTCTTTTTTACCCTCACTCGAATGCTTCAGCTATAAACTGGCATGAACATCTGTTTTCTGTATGCACACTACAGCGCACGCACGTACGCGCGCACGCACACACGCGCACACACACACGCACACAAGCGCGCACACACGCCTTTTACTCAGAAACTCTCAAACACACTCGTGCAACTGCTGCACCTTTTCATGGGACAGCTTCGCCCACTGTCCCTGAATTAGAAAGACCACGACGTACCATGTGGATCTGACTGGATGTCGTAAGGTCAAAGCCAGTTGCTGCATGCGTGTACACAAACGCACAATAGTGGCAGAAGTGTTCACGTAGCAAGCCAGCAGGAAGCCGAAACCCATAAAAACTAGCTAAGTAATGTGGCAGACAGACCTGAACAATGTCAGTGACTGACAGGGATTTGACCCAGACTTGATTCAACAGAGGTTGAAAGGAGAAAATCTGTATCGTATTATTGTTTCATGTGATTCAATTCCCTCTTTGAAATAAAGCCCAGACTGACTGGCTGGGCTCCTGACTCCCGACTGGGACGTGGCCAAACAAGATACAGATCAACGGTGGAGAGGAAACAAGATGAGGGAGAAGGAAATTAGGTCACCGAGAGCATACGCGAAAAAGTATGTGGGCGAGAGAAAGGAGTGACAAATCAACTAACACAGGCGGTGGGAGAGGATGAGGGAATCGGAGCAGTGAGTTGTGAAAGGTGAACAAAAAGTCCTCAGAGGAGTGAAAAAATGCAGAGACAGATTAGGGAGGAAAAGAAGGGAAAAGGAGGGGGGTAATAGAAAAAAGAAATGGCAGCAATCTGGAAAAATCGCACCCAGCATTTCAATGTGGACGCCAGGAACACACAAATAAAGAGGACTTTACCTAATATGGACAGCGAATCTGACTGAGGAGCAAGCAGGCAGGCAGGCAGGGAGGGAGGGAGGGAGGGAGTCAGCTACGGAGAGCAGCTTGTAAACTCAACAGGCAACTATCCAATACAGAACTGAGAGGAGCGGACGAGGGGAGTTACCTTTCCAGGTACGAATCAGCTCCTCTGGATACTTGGGGATGACCGCTTCCTCTTTGGTTACAGAGCTCTGAAAGGACACGAGGAATGGCACCGACTCCCACACCTGTAAAAACAAAAAACTTAGGTGGTGACTTCTGGCAGAGGTGATTCTAGTATCTGTGGGCGCCCTAGGGCAAAAAAAAACACAGGGGGCCCTGTTCATCACCATTATGTTATAATAATCTGACACCAAAAAAAAAAACACTGTCCTTCTTTTGTTTCTCCTCGCTTCGTGAAGGGAAACTCCACGTCACTTGCAACGGGAGTGGGTAGAGTCCCCCTTAGGGAGGTTAAGTTCTCCTACTGTCATTGCAAACTTTGTGCAATTTTCACTGCTGTAGTTTAAAGTTTGTCAGCCCTCGGGGGCCCGCTATTGACCTGGGGGCTCCAAGCAGTTGCATGCTGGCAAGCGGGGCCTTTGACTTCTGGTATGTGAATTATAAAAGACAACAACTTCCCAGGCATTTATAATTCATCCTTATGATAGCTTGTGGATACAGCTCTAATCGTGTGTGTGTGTGTGTGTGTGTGTGTGTGTGTGTGTGTGTGTGTGTGTGTGTGTGTGTGTGTGTGTACCGTATGTACATACATTGGCAGCATTGACGAGTCTCCACGCGTTGAGCAGACCGAAGCCGTGCTGTTGGCTGTGATGGAAACCAGCGCCGTTCACCCTCCAGTCTGCACTGTTGTCACACTGTCGGAACAGACAGGAGATAACAACCAGCCGTGTTTACTTTTTGTTCATGTGCAGGAATGTAAACTCGCAAACAAGCAAAACAGAAACCATTATATTTATATCATTCTGTTAGGGGCCGTGACCACATTTGGAATAACAGGCAGGATTGGAAACGATGTCGACGTTGAGTCTTAGCTGGGAGCCAAACTCTGGTTCCTTATTGTTCTGACAGTCCCTTGTTTTGATATCTTTGAGGGTTCATACAGTGAGACAAATTATGTTATCTTCTGCATCATTTTGTGAACTGCTGCCATTTGGCTCACACAAGCTTATTACATGACATATCTAGTCCTTTTAAAACTAAACTTTTTTTTCCCCCCGTTATGTTTCACGGACATAAAAGAAGAAAACCGGACAAAATAATCAAGTCCAGATGCATTTTTTCAACAAACAGCAGCACCGACATTGTCATGATTGCCAACTCACAAATCACGACCAGGTTTACAATGTGGAAGTGACTAAAGGAAATATCCGATCAAGTTAAAGAACCCCTCCGGTCACGTTTAAAGTATATATAAATAATCTGCTATGCCTAAAATTCTGTTTGACATTGTTTACCCCCCAAAAAAGTTTTTAAAAACCCCATCTGAAATGGGGATGGAAACCATCGACTCTCTTCCGCTCATTGAGAGATTAAGGGTTTTTAAATTCCTCTGTATGTCTGGAACAATATTGCAAGAATTGACAATAAAGTTGACTTGACTCATTGAGGAATTCTGAGACTATGAATATCCATGATATTCAAATAACACAGTCCCTCGCCCACCACAGCTGCTCTCTAGGTTGACCGGTGGAAGAATGTGTGTAACAAGACGGCTAGCGGCAACATCTGCGAGATTCAGCCACGAACTGCTGATGCTAACGCTAACTGTCGGCTGACATACCTGCCGTCCTCTCGTGGATGCTAACTGCTATTGCTAACACTGATTGCCTGCTGACACACCTGCCGTCCTCTCGTGGATGCTAACTGCTATTGCTAACGCTAACTGTCTGCTGACAAACCTGCTGTCCTCTCGTGGATGCTAACTGCTATTGCTAACACTAATTGCCTGCTGACACCTGCTGTCCTCTCGTGGATGCTAACTGCTATTGCTAACACTAATTGCCTGCTGACACACCTGCGGTCCTCTCGTGGATGCTAACTGCTATTGCTAACACTAATTGCCTGCTGACACACCTGCCGTCCTCTCGTGGATGCCAACTGCTATTGCTAACACTAATTGCCTGCTGACACACCTGCGGTCCTCTCGTGGATGCTAACTGCTATTGCTAACACTAATTGCCTGCTGACACACCTGCGGTCCTCTCGTGTATGCTAACTGCCTCTGCTGCAACAGAACTTTCCGGTGTCTTTGCCTCACATTTGTAATTTCAACAGCGATTGGTTTTCTGTGTTCGCGACGTATCAAATGTAGCTTTCCCGGGATTTGTTTGAATTTCAAATTGCAGAGAAGTCCACAGAAATCTCCTGCTCCAGGAGAGGAATGTGAAAACACCTCTTGACAACATGTGCTCAGATACAAGTCCCTTAGTCAATGTCAGACATTTTAGAGGACAGAAACAGAAGATGAACATTTTTTTGAGTGGAGGGGGACTTTAAGCATTTACACAAGTGTATACAGTTATGACTGATGCATTAGAAAATTCCATCGGAGCTACCTTGGTGGCGGTGAAAGTGATGATGTGCTGGACGTCCCTCCAAGTGAGGCAGGGTCGGACCTGCAGCATGAGGGCCACCATCCCCGCCGCAAGCGGGGCGGCGGCAGACGTGCCGGTGTGGCCTTCGGTGCAGCCCGTCCCCTGTTGCATGGACCAGTCGGACGTCACCTACAGAGACGAACAGATTGGGGATGAAACTTGTGTACAAACAGTTGTAATAATAGCTCCTGGCAAGTAGCCAGAAATAAACTGTACTCAAACGACACTTACATGTGTACATTAACAGATGGGTACATACAAATCCTTCAGAGGGTTTATCTAAAACAAATAATCGAAGTCATGATCACGGTGGTTCCGTGTCATCTTGAAAAAAAAGGATGTTCTTTGGTTCAAGGTTTAACACTAAGAACATGAAGACTGTATACGAGATGGTTCAGCTACAGGAAGATGAAAGGAAGTTCTGAGAAAGAGAAAACCCGTTGTACCATTAAATAAAAGGAATGGGAAATAAAAAACGTCTACACAAAGGGAATGGTAATGCAGCATGGTTTAAAATAGGCATCCTGTCAGATAGTGGTTCCAGAAAAACAGCGGCAGGGGAAGGATTTATAGAGAAGATTAGGTTTATGAGCAGACGTGGAAACGAAAGGTTACATACACTGAGTCAAATGACCGTATGCAAGGCCCACAAACAGAATGTCTTTCCATGTACACACCCCGCTGGTACACGCATTAGCGACAGCTTGTCTGACAGAAGGACCTGAGTGATGTGGGCTGAGGAATTCCCTGCCCTCCATGTGTTTACATGCAGACGACATGTGGGTCTTTTCCAGCAGCTGTTCCTGCCCATGTCGAGGGGTTTTCAACCGACTGTATACAGTGTTGAGCGTGTACTGAAAGGGGCCGGTCACGTCTCACAGGGCAGCCGTTTATGTGGTGACTCATTCTGAACTCATACACATTTGAGTTAACAATGTCCACATGTCTGTGATAAAGAGTTGTAGAGACTTTCAGACAGATTGAAGGAAGTTGAGCATTAAACAATAGAAGAAGAAGAAAAAGACTTTGAGGAAAGGCAGTATTCAATTGCAATTTTTTTCACGGGATTCCCTGCAGTCTTCAGACGCACGCCTGTCTACAAACCAATCAATGTAGAGTACAGGCAGATGCAGCCCATGTAGGTAATGATAACAACAGGACATACGTATGTCCGACAACATTTCTAATGTATCGGCCCCTAGAATAGCCTAAATCAACTGGCAGAAAAGTTTGACATGAACTAAGGGAGACAAATCAGAATTTGAATATAATTCTGCGAAGGCAGCAGCTGTTGGCAGACACAACATGACTTCTACAGACTCAAAAAAACACTAATGGGCAGTGTGTGGTCAGAGCTTGGCCTTGCGAGTACACTGTGGTCGGGTGGTGGATCGGTCTGCTCCAGAGAGAGAGAGACCACTCCTGGCTCATTTCTTCTCCCACAGGCTATGACGTCCCCCGTTCCAAACTGCGTTCCCATGGCGACGCCCACAAAAACAGCAGCAAATAGTGTGTGTGTGTGTGTGTGTGTGTGTGTTTGTGTGTGTGCGTGTGTTCCAGTAAGACGTACAATGCTCCTCAGCTTGTTAACCCCGCTGCTAAAAGTAACAGCCAGCATTGCCGCACACTCCTCAGCATAGAAGGGCATCCTGCCGTTCTCATCGACTGCTCCTGCAACACCCAAACACACACACGCGATTAATATTATTATTTATGTTCACACCCAAAACACAAAATGAGGCACACACACAATCACACACACCTGACAGTCTGTGTGTCTTACCGATTGTGATGGTGTAGATGGAGTTAGCATAGCCGTCGTAGTTGCAGTTGTCGTTGTATTGACCTCCATTGCCACTGGCAACCACGAAGATGCTGCCGAAGCCTCTTCTACCCGCAATCACGCCGTGCTGCAGTGCTGCCTGTGGAGGAGGGGGAAAAAAAGGTTACTTCCATGACATGAGTAAGGAAGATTATAGTTTATACAATCAAGACCCAAAGAAAAGTCAAAAGAGCAAAAACACTGTGCACACAGGTGCTGGTCGACTCTTCAGTTGCTGATTTGTTGCGTCTACTGCCCTCTGCAGGACAAATAGAACAATGCACACACATTCCTCGTCTTACCTTGCCCAGGGGATGAGGTCCGTCCACTGTTCGTCCGTCATCATCTGGACCCCAACTGGAGGAGACAAGAATCTCAATTACAATCCAAGTGACACTTTCACAATATGGTATTATGACACATATTATATATTAAACTGCATTAAACTAAAAAGTACAGATGTAGGAGCTGATATTTTTCTTGTTTACGAAGCTACTTTCCTCAGGGACAAATACCCAATTGAACCAGAGCGAGATGTGTTTATTACCTGCAGCTGTAGATGTCATTGACCTGGTAGTGCTTGTTGAAGGCTATGGCCTCCAGGCTATCAGTCAGCGGGCCATCCAGGACTCTGATACCTGACAAAACATATTTAACGTCACAAGTGCTTCACTCTGAGATCTTTCAAATTTTTTAACAACGGGGTAAAAAATAAAGTATCCCCATCTGTACCTGCCACCTTGCTGCCGTAGGCAACCCCCACGGCACAGTAGCTGTTGTTGGGCACGGCTGCGATCTCTCCGGCACACCGAGTCCCGTGGTGGTTGTCGCTGTGGATGTCGGGGTGAGGCATCGGGTCTGGGTCGTTGGAGTTCAGGTCATAACTGCCCTCTGGGCTCTGAGAGGGACACGACACCATTGTGAGTTAATAGAGTATGTGGTTTATAAAAAAGGTTTTTTATATAAAAGAATAAAATATTAACTTACATAGTTGGGCTGAATGTCCTGGTGCGTGTGCTCGACGCCGTCATCTACCACGACGACCGTGACTCCTCGGCCCGTTATGTCGCGCTCCCACACCCCCGTCAAGTTGATATCCATTCCCTTATTGAGGTTGTTGTGCTGCAAGAACAAGAACAAGAGAAGTAAGGAAAGTGAGTGAATGAATAATGCCTACTGATTTTTTTGTCTGAAAACATTAGACTAGAAAGTGAATGAGGAAGATGATAAAAAAAATAGAGAGTAATCAACATCCTCACCAGGTGCCACTGTTTAGGATATTGGGGATCGTTGAAGGCCACCGATCTCTTGGAGCGGCTGAGCACTCTCTCCTTGGAGTGCCACAGGACGTGGGGGTGGGCTGCCAGGACGTCCCCGGGCTGGACACTTTTCCTCCAGTTACCCCCCACAGATCCCGCACTGGGCTTTCTGGAACACAGCAAGTAGTGGCCCTGCAGCTGTCCAATCTGGCCCTGGTTCTGCAGCCCCGCCTCATCTGCTACCTTGGATGGGAAGATTTGAGGAGTGCAAACAAATATCAGACGAGACTTCAACAGCCCCTGTGGGGATAATGAGTTGCTGAGTTACGCACCCATCAGCATATACAGCTTTGCTTACGTTACAATTCTTGTTTGTACTTTTTGTCTCTGGTCGCTTTTTGTCGTTGTTTATATGTACCTGTACTTGTCTACATCTGTGATGTCATCACTATGTCACACAATAAAAAAATCTGTATTACAATATCAGGGATATATAAAGAAGTTTACTTAAAAAGGACAAAAAGAAGTGTATTTTTTAAAAAAAAATCTGTAAAACAAAAATAGTGCTGTTAGTTACAAGGGAATAATAAACATTTGAGTAAATGTATAAGGAAAATATATATTGTCTGCTTTATTCTGAAAAGGTCCAAACAATGGAATTTGTCCTTGATTTTTGAGAGAAGTCAGACTGAAACCTATTTGAGGAACTAAAAAATGGAAGTGGTACTGTACCCTGTCAGCTATTAAATCCAATAGCAAAGAGCTCTGTTCACCATCGTCTTCTTTTTCTTCTGCAGGGTGCGAGCCAGCGTAGAGCTGGACGGCCCAGGACTGACCTGGACCACATGAACGAGGCGGCCAAGACAAGGGGGGAGGAGAGGAGGAGGAGGAGGAGGAGGAGGAAAGGAAGGGAATCGACGGGACGACAGAGGGCAATAGGGTTACCAGCAACAGGGTGAAGGATGACATAAGAAGCAGGAGGAGAAATTTGGGGAGATAGGATGTTGCCATAGCAACGGGGGGTGACACCAGGCAGGCCCTCCTCATCTGAACAGCAACCTTGGACGTGCGACAGGGAGAGAGAGAGATAGAAATGAAGGCCTTGTTAGTAGTGAGGACAACCTGGGAATGAGAGGCTTGTTGCTTGTCACTGGTGTGCGGCATTCACAGGCCACTTGTTAGATTCACAGTATCACAATAACTGGATGCAAGTTCTGAGGAGCTGTGGCCGCGGCAAATTCGATTCACAGTGGTTGGTCACATCAAACTTCTTTTGCACTTCAAAAGGCTTTAATAAGTGGCTGAATAATGAAAATGGCAAAAAATAATAAAAAATAACAGAACATAAAAAATTAGGAATGCACCGATACCGATACCAGTCTCTGGTCCGATACTGTGCTCATGTACTTGTATTCATAAAACCATTTTGACACTACAGCACCAGATGCCGCTACGGGCAACATACCTTCCTCCAAACAGTTGAGCAGGCAGGCGGCATTAAGCGGTGGAAGAACCAATGTCAGCAATTTGTAGCAAAAACATTGGAAAATCTGTACAAAAAAAAAAAAAAGTTGGCACTGACGATTATAATATTTCATGTGCTACCAGCACCGCAAACTATACAGCACATGAAAGCCAAAGCCGTGACAATGGTATATTTCTTCTGTCAAAGCAGGGGCAAGTACTCATATCAGTACTCGGTATCGACAAGTACTTGTACTTAGTCTGAAAAAAAAGTGTCGTGGTATCGGTGCATCCCTGTTAATAATTGCCTCTGATTTGAAGAGCAACATCAATATCCCTGCGACGGTCATGTTTTGACACGAAACTGGGGGAGGAGGCACAGGCCTGCAGCTGCAGTACACAGCCAGGTTAACCTGTTTGGGTTTCCATGTATCCCGTCACTCCCCAAGCACAATGCTCATCAGATTACAAACAGCACATTGTATATTTATTCACACGCAAACCAACCACACTTGACGAGGAAGACTACCTGGCCACAGGTCTTCAGGTGTGTCAAATAATAGGAGTCAATGTAAGTAAACACAGCTGTATCACAGGTATCCAAAAGGGTCATGTGGTCGGCCGCCGCTGGCCAGTTGGTAAGACTCTTTCAACTAATACTATATTAGCTGGAATTCATTTAGTTATAAACATGACACGTCAACAACGAGACATGAGGTGTCATTTAGGCTGTGTCACCGCTATACAGCGAATATGGAGTTCCATCAGTAAGAGCATACGTTTGTTTGGTGGAAATATTTTCGCTCTGTGGCCAAATATTAACCACATAAATAAAAGTATATATGGTCTCTCTCTCTATATATATATATATATATATATATATAAACATAAATGGAGTTCAACTTTTTCTTATTCAGCCAGATTTAAAACCTTTTTACAGCTTTAAATATTTTGAGAATTCATATTATTATTATTATTTGAGAATAAATATTATTGAATGTATACATGAGAAACAGTTAATGTTAGTTGAAGTGTTATCAACAGTTTGGATATTAACATCACAGCGTCCTTGTCGGTCGGTCGGTCGGTCGGTCGGTGTGTGTGTGTGTGTGTATTTCCTGCCTTTGCTCTGCTTCCGGGTTTGCTAAATGTTAGCTAGCTGCAGATTGCTTAGTTGTTATTAAACAGTTAGCCAGCGGGTAAGTCGGTTAGTGAGGCACTGGAGCACAGCCACGACACAAAAAAATTCATAAATCAGTAATAAACCGAACACGACAGACATAAACAATCTGTGGAGTGGAGCTCGAGCCTCAGCCGACGCGTTGTTGTTGTCGTCACAGCTTGGTAAGTTTAGCGAGTGGTGTCCCGACGCTAACTACTGACGCCGCTGCTCCGACGTGGAACCGGATGTTGCCACTCACTACCCATCAGGGTTTATATGAATCTATATAAAAAGAGAAAAGAGTCATATCTTACTTCTCCGCCGCGTTCCTCTTCTCACCTGTTCTTTGTCAAATTTGTGACTAATGCGCCTGTCATCTCGTTTCTTCTTCTTCTTCTTCTTCTTGAGCTTTATCGGCAGTTGGCAAAAAACGCCCATTACCGCCACCTACTGGGAAGGAGTGTGCGTCTTCTTCTTCTTCTTCTTTTCCATATCTGTATTGTATACCAACCAAAACAGGCCTATACAATCTTTTTACTTAGAAATGTAGTACAGAACTACTGAGCAAATATTTTTTTTTAAAAAGAACATTTGAAAAAGCATACAATCTCAAAGACAACAAAAAATAAAAGAATTTCAAATAATAAAATCAAATATCTTATATCCAATATAGGGATATATCTCTAATGCTTGAGATAGCCGATTGACTGGATATTAAGTTATTTTTTACAATTGACCCCTTAAATGTGAAATTGATTTTAATAAAAGTAAAAAAGATATATATATCTACATTTTTTTTGTTTGTATTTTACATATAATGTCAAGCAGAAGTCATTTCAGGTCACTTTCCTTATACACCTTATTCCTCATTCCTGTATGAAAGATCGTGATTTGTGGACCCTAACCCTAACAAGCCCTAACCCTTAACAACCTCTTTAAACATTGAAAACATTTTCAATGCAATGAAAATGCATTTAGCATTTTCAGCATTACAAAACACTTGTGCAAGAGGAGAACTTACTCATAAATCTTTCTTCCATTTTAAATATACTAAGGCAATAGCTTACGAAAGGCCGTGGTATATGCTCATTATACCACAGTTAATGGGCGTTGTTCGGCTGACGCGAAGCAAAATTGAAGTAATAGACACAGTAAAATGCATTTATTTTTTATTTGGTCAAAAAGCAATATTGTAGCAATATTACAGGAAAATGAGTAGTGGGTATACAGACTGAGCTATTTGGATTCCTCGTGCCTTTTCATCAATAGCAGTCAATCGTGAAAAAGAATTTACTACTTTATTTTTTTATTACAAGAGCTCAATATTGAGGAGACTTCTGGTTCATTACACAGATCAACAGGTTCACAGGTTTTTTGTTTTTCAAATGAATTGAAAAACAAAAAACTAAAATTAAATAAATGACTGTACTAAATAACTCAAATCATGAAAACACAGAGTGAGAGATGAGCTCTTCCTCCTTCACTGAAGAGAGAGAGAGAGAGAGAGAGAGAGAGAGAGAGAGAGAGAGCGGGAGGGAGGGAGGCTGCATAGACTGACTCCAGCTCTCCACTGGCCCCAGTCTCAACCCACGACTCTCTGGACAAGATCCTGCAGCTTCTTCAGGTCTGAGTCCTGCAGCTTGTTTCCCCACAGCTCCAGCTCTTTCAAGTGGGAGGGGTTGGACTTCAGAGCCGAGGCCAGAGAAGAACAGCTGATCTCTGACAACCTGCAGTTATTCAATCTGAAAAAAAAATATAATCATGTGACTTAAGTAGAAAAGTTCCTGCTGGAGATCATTCAGTGTCTGATAATCTGTTCAGGGCTGAAGAATTACAATGTGGAGAATAATATGATGAATGAAGAATAAAACTTCCATGTAAATAAAAATGACGTTGAAATATCAGAATAAATGACTTCTCACTTGTGCATCACTGTGGTTTTGTCCTCACAAATGTTTCTATAAGCAGCCTTGTATGTGTGAACACAGACAACATCTTCGATCAATGTTCTAAATAATCAAAGGATATCCTCTGTCCAGTCTCTGAAAGCACTGTGTTGAGTTTATGAACTAGTTGAACACATTTAGTCAGATGGGCACTACTGACGTTTAAAGACACCAGCACACCTGTGTTATTCATAACGGTGCACAGTGTAAAAATGGTGTCTGACCTCAGAGACTCCAGTCGACAGTGTGGACTCTCCAGAAAACCACACAGCTCCTTCACTCCGGAGTCCTGCAGCTCATTTCCCCTCAGCTCCAGTTGTCTCAGGTGGGAGGGGTTGGACTTCAGAGCTGAGGCCAGAGAAGAACAGCTGATCCCTGACAAACTGCAGCAACTCAACCTGGATAAAGAATAAAACGTGACGTTAGAAAACAAAGTTTCTGCTTGAAACCATTCAGTTGTTTCATCGTCTGTTCAGTGCTGAAGAAAGTTTACAACACAGAGGTTTAGAAAACTGAAACTCCAAACACCTTAAATACTAATGACTGCAGTTTTTCAGTCAGTATCAGATGCACTTTCATGCTCGAACTCACAGATACTGAAAGTTTTTTAATTGTCTGATAACATAATATTAACAAATTATTTGAACATTCTCCGAAAATTTGACTAGAGGCCAGGCAGGAAAAGTTCCTGCAAATGTCCAGGGCAACTTCTGTGGACATTTGTTTTCTCTCATACAGCCCCTCCAGAGAAGTTCAGGACAATATCCGGACTTCAGTGCATGTCTGAAAGCAGCCTTACCGACTGTGCTGTGAAAGATGCTGTGAATAAAGTTTATTATTATTATTACTATCATAACAATGAAGAAGAAAATGTAAACATAATGTCTGACCTCAGAGTCTCCAGTCGACAGTGGGGACTCTTGAGAAAACCACACAGCTCCATCACTCCTGAGTCCTGCAGCCTGTTGTCACTCAGCTGCAGTTCTCTCAGGTGGGAGGGGTTGGACTTCAGAGCTGAGGCCAGAGAAGAACAGCTGATCTTTGACAAACTGCAGAAACTCAACCTGGATAAAGAATAAAACAAAGAATAAAATCATTGATAATCCTAATCAATGAGTTTTTCAAGAGCATGAGTAGAGAGTCTTTGCACGTCTGTTATTGTGGATCATCATAATGTCAACACAACATTCATACACCTATTCATGTCAACAAAGACTCATGACATGCTGCGTTCCTCAGTCCAAACTGTCACTAGAAGATAAATGGACCACAGTCGTAACAATCATGTTCAGATGAGCAGCATTACCAGAAAACTGAGAAATATCTCAGTGGAATAAGTTCAAGGGAAAACGAAAGTGTCTCCACTTCTCTATATCACAAACAATATGACTGGTCGCACCAAAACTGGAAATTCTAAGATTTAACATGTATGTGTACAAATCAAAAACAACAGATCAGTGAACTGACCCCAGAGTCTCCAGTCTACAATGTGGACTCTCCAGTCCAGCAGACAGAACCCTCACTAGTGAATCCTGCATGTTGTTTCCCCTCAGGTCCAGTTCTCTCAGGTGGGAGGGGCTTGACTTCAGAGCTGAGGCCACGACTTCAAAGTGAGTCTCTGAGAGTCCACAGTGAGTAAGTCTGTGAATAGAGAAAATATAAAACCAGACAATCTGTGACAACAAAAAAAACAACTAAAGGCACTGAAATCATGTCATCATTTATTTATCATCTGCTCTTCACATCTATGGTTTTTATTCTGCTGTTTTCTGATCAACAGTCATACTCACCAACACCTGGAAACACACTGAGGAGTATGATCAGTGGAATTATAATTGTTGCTAAACTGAGTGAACTAAACTACTGATCCATAGTTGATTGCTCATGTTAACGATCATGTCTGGACCAATGACTGTGTACAAAGATTGAGTCCCAAAAGTGAAGCCAAAAGATCTGGTTCTCCCCAGCTGCAGTAAAGGTCATTAACCAGTATGTTTAGTTTTAATTAGTTATTAGATCCTATAACAACATGGTGACACATCATAACTGGCAGCTGAGACTGGCTTGTGATTTGTCAGACGGGTGTATCAGTAGGACCTCAATACCACGGCTCCACTGCCCAATCACTACTGCGCTGACTCTGACTCCAAATGATGTCACCAGCGCAAGAGGCCAGCGCCTGTACCTTTGATATTTTGGCTTCAGTTTAGTGCAGTGGGAGTTAGTGGAGACATGTCGTCCATCATTAGTCTGGACTCACCGAGCCTTTCTGCAGTTCCTCACAGCTGGAATCAGTCTCTTTCGTCCCTCCTCTGTTGCGTTGTACTTGTTTAGGTCCAACTCATCCAGAACCTCCTCT
This sequence comes from Scophthalmus maximus, assembly GCF_022379125.1. NCBI lineage: Eukaryota > Metazoa > Chordata > Actinopteri > Pleuronectiformes > Scophthalmidae > Scophthalmus > Scophthalmus maximus. Next base: position 20,579,374 of record NC_061525.1, read on the forward strand.
GACATCTGCAGCATGTAGGCCAGCGCAGAGCAGTGGATCTCAGAGAGTTTCTTCTCTGATCTGTTCTCTGACTTCAGGAAATCTTGGATCTCCCGATGTACTGAGAGGTCGTTCAATCCCCATCAGGCAGTGGAAGATGTTAATGCTTCTGTCAGGAGACATTTCAGAACTCCTCATCTCCTTCAGGTTGTCGATGACTCTCTGGATGACCCTTGGATTGTTCTCTGTCTCACCCAGCAGGTCTCTTAAGAGTCTCTGGTTGGAGTCCAGACAGAAGCCGTGAAGGAAGCGAACAAACAGATCTAAATGGCCATTTGGACTTTTAAGGGATTTCTCCATGGTTGTCATCAGGAAGGCTTCCAGAGAATTTTTTCCCAGGAAGTCGTTCAATACTTTTGTGTTTCTGTTGGTCCAACAGTGGAACATGTAGACTGCAGCCAGGAACTCCTGAATGCTCAGATGAACAAAGCAGTAGATGGTTTTCTGGAAGATCACACACTCTCTTCTGAAGATCTCTGTGCAAACTCCTGAGTACACCGAGGCCTCTGTGACATCAAGACCACACCGCTCCAGGTCTTCTTGGTAGAACATGATGTTTCCTGTCTCCAGATGTTCAAATGCCAGCCTCCCCAGCTTCAGGAGAACCTCCCTCTCACGTCCCTTACCATACTTGGTTTTCTTCCTCTTTGTCTGAACCAGCAGGAAGTGTGAGTACAGGTCAGTCAGGGTCTTGGGCAGCTCTTCTCTCTGGTCTGTGGTCAACATGTGCTCCAAAACTGTAGCACTGATCCAGCAGAAGACTGGGATTAGACACATGATGTGGAGGCTCCTGGATGTCTTCACGTGTGAGATGATTCTGCAGGACAGCTCTTCATCACTGAACCTTCTCCTGAAGTACTCCTCCTTCTGGGCATCGGTGAAGCCTCGTACTTCTGTTACCCTGTCAACACAAGTCGGAGGGATCTGATTGGCCGCTGCAGGTCGGGAGGTTATCCAGACTAGAGCAGAGGGAAGCAGATTCCCCTGGATGAGGTTCGTCAGCAGCACATTGACTGATGACCTCTGTGTGACATCAGACACAACCTCCCTGTGGTTGAAATCCAGAGAAAGTCTGCTTTCATCCAGGCCGTCAAAGATGAACAACAGTCTACAGACAGCGAGCTTCTCCGCTGTGACCTTCTGTAATGTTGGATGGAAAACATGGAGCAACGTGAGAAGACTGTGCTGCTCGTCCTTGATCAGGTTCAGCTCCCTGAACGAAAGCAAAACCAGCAGATTGACGTCTTGGTTTTCCAAACCCTCCGCCCAGTCCAGAGTGAACTTCTGCACCGAGAAGGTTTTTCCAACGCCAGCGACGCCGTTAGTAAGGACGACTCTGAAGCGTTTCTGCTGGTCAGGTACAGCTTTAAAGATGTCGTGGCACTTGATTGGAGTTTCATGGAGGGACTTCTTCTTGGAAGTTGCCTCAAGCTGCATCACCTCATGTTGGGTATTGACCTCTTCACTTTGTCCCTCTGTGATGTAGAGCTCAGTGAAGATCCTGTTGAGGAGGATCTCACTTCCTCTCTCATCACTTCCTTCAGTCACACGTTCACATCTCCTCCTCAGACGGATCTTATGTTCATCTAAAACCTCCTGCAGACCACTATCTGTTGAAAGACAAGAACCAGAGTCAAACTAAAGACAGAGAATCTGTTGATCACTTTCATTAGCTATATCTAACTATAAACGGAGACATTGTCTTTCTTTTCTAGAATTTCTAGTCAACCGCTCATACGATTGACTTAAAACTTGGCGGGTGTTTGTCTGAGAACCCCAGGTGTTGACTGTGAAGGTATTTTGGATGAACAAATCGAAATAAAATCCAAAACACAAACTATAAATAATCTAAATCCATTAAAGCAAAACAATCAGCCCTGACATAGTTTGAACTGGAACTTTATAAAAAAATTTGGCAAAACAAATAATAATGAATTCAGGGAGTAAGGATTTATTACGACAAGCAAAGGTCTTTTTAATCTTGTGGTATTTACAATCATCTCTAAGTCAATGCTGTACGATTTTCACAAATGTAACCAGCTGACAGAAGTTCAGTCTCACTCTGCAAAGTGCTGCTCTGACCTGCTGTCTGAGCTCCAGGTCCTGTTCTGAATCTTTTTCCACACTGGGGACAGGAGGACTCTCCTGGTGAACCCGACTGGGCCCAGTATGATGTGATGCAGCATCTGCAAAGCCAGTGTCCACAGCTGGTAGAGACTGGATCCTTCAGGACGCCCTGACAGGAAGCACAGCAGGACGGCAGCTTCTCCACAGAAACATGGCTCCTCTTATCTCTGTGGACATGAAGACATTTCTTCACGACACATTACATTAGGGATGTCAAACCCACAACTCACTAGTTGAATGCAAATATCATCTCATCAAATCTTTTCTCACGTTACATGCAGTCATACATTTGCAAGTTGTGTGTAAAAAGTTTCATGGCTTTTCCCATTTTTGTACCTTTGAGATTGCTTTTAGCAATGAAAAGTGCTCTATAAATCAAATTTATTACTATTATTACTATTACCTTTGAAAATGAAAAAAATATTTCAACAGTGCTACTTTTCCTCAATGTTACGTGCAGAAACCCTCTGAGCAGGTTGAATAAAGAACAAATACAATGTGACTTTGACTTTAGAAAAATCCCCAGTAAAGATCCATTTTTGGCAGCTACTAATAAATGTGAAATCCATTTCAACACTGAATCATCTTCAGATCAGTTGACACTAGACACAGTCTCTTACTCAGTCTGTGAGGGTCCAGGTTCATTACTGAAGGCTGGAGGAAGAAGACCTTTGGACCGGTTACTCTTCATCGACACACAATTGGACACTGGAGACTCTGCCCTGTCCTTTTCTTCCTCCGAATCACTCATCTTCTCTGGTCTGACAGGTAAAGCTCGAACACTGCAGACACACAAGCACATTATAATGAACAAAGTTAGTCCTGCAGCTCTGAAGTTAGATGCTTCTCATTTGTTTTACATATTTATGATCAAAACCACGTGTATTTTCTGCCCATCATAAAGACAAAGTTTGACCGAACAGGTCGGACTTTAGATTCACAACACATCTGTGAGAGCACTGAAACCAGGAAGAGACTAAACAGAATAAAATAATCAGTGGTGAGAGTCTCTTTACTTTGAGGCCTCATATTAACTCTCACCCTGCACACATCCTGCTTCTCCTGTGGACAACTGTTCACTCAATGTTTCTCCATGTTTGTCTCCTCTGTCAATTCCCCTCTACGACTGACCCTTGACCTGCCACACTGCATTGTGACAGGCCGACACAGACGCTCCTCACAGGGATCACCTTGGCATTGTCACCATCTTAAATTGCTCACAGCTTTCAACAGACTTGAGTTCATGTCTCACCTCCCTTCTACAGTCCAGAGAGAATAGTGAAGTCAAATTATATCAACTCACGTGCGGCAGTTTCCTGCTTTCCGCCTGTTCTGCTCAGTAAAATGGTAGTCTGACTCCACTGAACACTTTCGTTTTCTGTTGCTCCTCCCCCCCCCTACAAGAAACCGTGTGGCTGTGTCACAAGGTACAAGGATATGTTTGCCAATTTACCCAAGACTCATGGGAGATGTCGTTTTCTGAACACTGACAAGAAAAAGTATAGTTTCATCTTAAATAAAAATAGGTGTTGACATTTTACCTGTAAGCATTAAAAATTATTGAGTCAGGAGTCAATGATCAAGTGTCTATATATGTGTGTAAATGTGACATGAAAACACTTCTTTTGTTATTCCGATATTCGTAAGTATTTTAACCTTCTTTCTATCTTTTCACACACAAGCAAACACACACTTACACTTATATACTTCCTGTGAAGCTGTCAGGCCAACTTCGTGGTGTTCTTCTGTCTTTTTCCTCACAGTTGTTCTGTGTATGGGCTGGGTGCTGACCTCCACCATCTCTGCTTCAGACCCACCAGACCAGAGTTTAAACCCCCGTTATGTTACACACAAAAAACATAGAAACAAGTCAAATATTCTACAGTAGAAAAATAAAAGGAAGAACCCACACAGACGCGGGGAGAACATGCAAACTCCACACAGAAAGGCCCTGGATGGTCTGAACCTGGATCCAAACCAAGAACCTTCTTGCTGTGAGGCATTGGTGCTGATATCCGTACAGCCCCCATGTTATAGTGCTCCCTAAAATTAATTCTTATTGCTCCAAGCAAATGTTTAGCATGCTCTTTCATTACCTATTGAACGTGTGCCCATTTAAATATACAATGGTGGAATTCAGCGTTAGTGATTAATGCTTTTTGCAAAGAACTGAAAAATCACATTTTACAGTTACAATAAGTTCTTTATTGGTTCAACAGTGCTGCCAGCGCCTGACAGATGAATATACAGTTCTGAGTTTGATCTATTTACAGCTTGTTGCATGGGAGACAATACAAACTGTTGTTTGCAGACAAAATAGTTTGTTATACTTTGGGCTGGTTTTCCTCCTTCGAGCATATGTGGTTCCCCAGTGAAAAGATGCTGGGAGTGAGGTCGTTTCTGTGTCGGTGAAAGAAGCCCTATTAAAGTTGATGTGAAATGTTGTTGTTACATGTGCAAATCATCAGATGGTGCGGTATGATAAGCAATGTGTATTATTCTGTGTGTCTCCGCAAATAGAAAGATCTGGAATGCACATGTTTTCTGTACAATATATTTTTAGCTATCGATATAAGAAGGAAAAGTGACATCTGATATTGACTGTGTTCAGTAGTTTTAGTTTCACACTACGTGAGACTTGATTTTATGCAGTAGATGCTGTTACAATCTGATATTCCTCTCAAATTAGCCTGGTTATGCGAACTTGCTTTGCATTGCGGAGTAATTTTTTGCAAAATAGTGTAAATTCATAGATGCCAGTATCATTTTTCACCTTCACAAGTATCTTAACTCTCATCGAACCTTTCTGTATACTCTTCACTTTCAGTACTGCTGTGCACACATACAGGTATGCTCACACACACATCAACTCCATTCACTCACGATATATCTATAAATACATGTTCACATGTTCAAATCATAACCTTAGCAAACCACATCCCCTCATTAACGATGGTTTTTCACATACTCCAGATTTAGTGTTTATTCATTTAGCCATGTTTGTAAATGATGTGATTACTCACTGCAACACTTTGCAATGTTATGAGACAAATCTTTCAAAATTCCAAATCCAACCCTTCTCCGTGGTCTATTTATACACTATTTATATTAAAGAAGTGATTTTTCTTTTTGTTTTGTTTCACATTTGACTTTATATTTTCCACTTCTGATCCGCTAACCATCTGCATAGGTGGCTCAAACAGGCAATGTTAACATTTGACGTTATCAATATATCCTCAGATGCTGCTTAATATATAATATTCCTGAAAGAAAAAAAATACCTTTTCAAAGTTCTCGTTCAACACCAGCAGCACGTACGGACGTCCCCTTTACCACAATGCATTTCTCTCCTGTGACTCAAATGCAGGGTTGGGTCAGATTACTTTCAGTATGTAAATCAGTTACTGAATCCAAATTACACGCCAATTTTTGTAATCAGTATAATAATCCATTGGATTACAAAAACCATCTGATCTAATCTGAATACCTTTTGGATTACTTTGAAAATCAAACATTGAAAATATTTCACTTTATACTAAAAAAAATGGATGGAACCACAAAATTTGGAGTTCCACAAATTTACTCTTTAAACATCGAAAATATTTTCAATGCAAATAAAATCCATTTGGCATATTCAGCATTGGTTATTATATATATAATTTTTTTGTTTAAAATTGCCATATTTTAAAGACATAATCAAAATGTAATCAAGTAATCATCCACAATGTAACTATAATCTTATTACCCATTTTCCAAGTGTCACCTGGTCTGATTATAGGTACTTACTTTTTTATAATCTGATTACGTAATCAAGATAACATGTAATCCGTTACTACCCAACCCTGCTCAAATGTAGGTCTCCATGACCGCATCAGTTTCCCTTCTTCTTGTTCTTCGTCTCCCCTTTTCACTTGAGGAGCGATATGTCATCCGCAAAGTCCCCGTGTGGATGGAGGCAGCGGGCGAAGCGCCACTGGCACACCATGAGACACAGCGGCAGCATGAAGAGGGCGCAGATCCCCGCCATGATGTAGGCGATGGTCATGAGAGTGGACTCGTCCGTCTGCGGGATGTTGTAGCCGCAGTCCTCCAGGTCGACGCCGTGGAAGGGGCCCTCCACTGAGGCAGTGCGAAACTCGTCGTGCACTAGAAATGGGAGAGTTGGGATTTTAGGCAGTTTGGAAACAAAAAGATCTGGAAAAAATAAATACCACATGTGACTATAACAGAACATGAGTTGAGGTTTTATTTTCTGGCTTTTTAGGTGGTCCCTCTCTTTCAGTAGCCATTATTTGCAGAATCTATGTCACTTGTCGCCTCTCTCCTCCTCATCATCATCCCTCCTTCCCGTCCTCCTCACCGTGGCAGGTGCTGACAGCAAAGCCGATTCTCTTCTTCTCGCGGTCAAAGACCACATAGAAGCCTTCCATGATGACCGCCCCCATCACTGTGCCGGTGCTAGACTGGGACACGGCAAATTTATAGCAGTCCTCCTGCGCTGAAGCCACATCCTCCACTGGCCGCAGGTATTGCTGAATAGAAACAGAAAGAGAGAGAGATCAGAGAGGGGTTAGAGGCGAACATACAGGTACACGCTACAGTCACAGGAAGTATTTGTATGATACTATGAAGTTAGACCATAAGCCCTTTGCAGCAAGTAACGTCTGCTCATCATGTTACTCAAGACACCCTGGGGGGACAATGGGTGATGAAGATGGTTGGTAAAGAAAGAAACTGGCCACGAGGCACAGTTCTTGATTCTGCTGACATCAGCTTCCATAAGACCTAAGTGGCATTTACTTCCTACGGTCCCACGAGACAGAATGTTATCACCAAGTCGACTCTACAGACGTTAAACTCCAAGTTTTATACGACCGCATTTCACATGTGGTAGGACACGTGGTGGATTACCTGCGGTAGGATGGAGATTCTGAAGGACTGGTTGCGGTTTTCACTCATCAGGTAGAGGGAGATGACCGGGAAGATGTGCCAGGGTGTTGTGCCGGCCTGCCAACAGACCAGCTGCTCCCCCAGCCAGAACCCAGAGGGAAACTGCTCTGTCTGAAGAACAGGAGTCAGGAGGACAATGGATTTGTTTCTGAATGGAATCAGATTCCGAAATTAACGATAACGGACAGAGAAAAAAAAAATAATAGGGACTGACCGAAGAAGCAGCTTCAATAGCCTTGACCGCAGCCTGGAAGACTTTTCTAGGCAGCCGCAGGTTGGTGGTGCCACTGTCGACGATACTCTTGTCGTAGTTGTACTGTGAAAGACGGGAGACGCTGTCACATATAAAAAATCTCTTAAATAAGTTCAATCAGCATCAACGACTGACCATTAAAACTTGTCGGTCAGATCTCACCTCTTTACAATCCATGTTGAGGTCCTGCCCGTTAACCTCGATGCGTACGATGATGACCTCGTAGTACCATTCCCTGCGGATGGGAGTGTACCAAAGCTCTCCTACGTACAGTGACGTGTCAACGCCTCCAATGATCTGTGAGGAAAAAAAATAATAATCCAATCCTGGGTTCATATACATGATACTGGTTGCTGAGCGTGTGTCTGTGTGTGTGTGTGTGTCTCACCATGCTGCCGCCGACAGTCGCGCAGCCCAGAGAGTAGTTTTGGGTGAAGCCGGCTCCACACAGCTGGAGAGAGAAGAGGTTTGGGACCGGAGTCTGACGAACCAGAGAGTCAAAGAAAGGCTCCAATGTCTCGTCAGGCTGGAAAGTAACAGAGAGACAGAGAGACAGACAGAGAGACAGACAGAGAGACAGAGAGAGAGAGAGAGAGAGAGAGAGAGATGGGGGCTGTTTTTAGTCATCAGCTTCAAATTTCTAAAAGATTAAACAAACCTCTTTCTCCTCTAGAATATTTTTATTTTTAGTGTATAAATTCTTGACTTTCGTGAGGCCAGAGTGACCTTTGACCACCAAATTCCATCTGGACACTTGTGCCAAGTTTGGAGAAATTCCTGAGATCAAGAACGGGAAGGACCGATGGACAAACAAAGGTGTCCCTTTTCTGATCAAAACCTCCACAAGTCAGGTAGATTATGATTTATTTAAGAACTGTATCCTGTATCTCCATCCCGCGATCAAATTCCATCATAGTATTGTAATATCTCGTAACAGTATCGTTCTCTTACACCACATTAGGTATTCAGACAATTCAGAATGAGAAATAGGAAGTGAATTATTCTCACTAGCCTTTAAAAAAAAGAAGGCCTCCAGGGCTCACAAGGGGGCGACCCTATTTTGCTTTCATGATTATTCACAGGAGACGTAGCGCTAGGCTAACATTATAAACGTTAAAAAATAAAGTTTTTTGTCAGGCATTACATGGTTGACCATCCCCACTTGATATTTGGGAGAAGGAACCTGTGACTAATCAGACTTTTCTTCTTCTTTCCTTTTGCTTCCCCTTTACCCGAGCTATGTCAGCATAGGCCAGTCCCAGGATTCCCTCCCAGTTGGATCCGTTGATGAAGAAGCGATCCGACTGGGTGATCGCGGCGATGTTGGCACGCAGGGTGGCGTTGGGGCCGTGCGGGACCGAGACCAGGTCAGTGCCCAGCTCCCCTTCCCAGCGACCCTGGGTGTAAGGGACGTACACGCTCCTGCCGAGGTCACGGTACGAGCCGGAGCTGTGAACGGATGGTAAATCCACAGGGAGGAAGAAAAGTGGAGGGAGTGAGAAAACTTTTGCAGAGGAATAGATAGATAGATAGATAGTTACTTTATTTATCCAAAGCTGGGAAATTCCGGTGTGACAGCAGCGCGTTTCACACAGCACACTTTAAAAATATATACAATATATACACAAAGGGGTTGGCGAGCGTTTAGCTGGTATTGCAGTAAAAAGAAAAAAGAAAAAGAAAAGAATAACAGGTAAATTACTTTATAATTTCCAGTTAGGGATCATAAGGTGACTAAACAAGCCCCAGTGTGTAATTTTTGTACTTTTCTGGTGAAAATTCAACGCGAATGCGACGTATTCTGGACCGTTGTATGCAACAATCGGATCGCAAACATGCCGACTCACAAGGAGGTCGGGTCCACCTCATGTAACTATATTTAACTCATTCAGAGACAAAAAAAAAACATTGGTTCTTTGTTGCAGGTGCATATGTGAACACTTAGTTAAAGACAATATATTCAATTTCTGTGAATAAGTTCTTCTAAATATTACACATTGTAGCTTTAAGATATATAAACATAAACCATCTATTCATAAGTCTATCTATTCATGTATACGAAAAAGAAGCGGCATATAATGCTACAGTTACAAAATTTGTTTTAACTTTCCAAAAAACTTTATCGAGGTGATGAATAAGAATTGTTTCTGATGTTTTTAAAGAAAACAAGATGTTTTCAGTTGTGGGGAAAAAAAGAGAGAAATTGTGTAATTTTGCACGTGTCTCTACTCACAGCGAACGGTGGTAGTATCTGCGCAGAAAGGGATGAGCGGCCGCCCCGACGGCAAAGTTACTGCTTCCTGTATCCACCAGGATGTTCAACTGATGACATGGAGAGAGAGAGAGAGAGAGAGAAAAGGGAGAGACAAGAGAAGAGCAATTGATTAAATCATACGCCGTGTGCTTTTTAGGAAAATCAATAGGTTTGTTAAAACGGACGCTTGGGTGACACTGGAATGGATTACGCTCCGAACGCTCGGCCTCTGAAGGGCAACTTAAATCTGTGACTGCGTTACCTTGGGGACAGATGTGTCCATTTGTAAAACATATTTCTGCTTTTGATTTTTGACTGTCGTTGGCTTAAACTCTCACACATTTGTTTTTTCATCTCATAGTCATTCTCCACATCCATTTCTTTCTCTTTCTAATGTTCTGTTTGTTTTTTGCTGTTGCCCTTAATGTCCTTCAGCGTCCCCTCTCTGTCTCCTCTCTAACCCGCCACTCTTCTCAGGTTGCCCCCTCTTCCCTCTTCCATCTCCTGCTCTTCTATCAGCGTCTCTATGCGAGTATCATATTTTGCACAATCAGTCCAAACAGTTAGTGAAATGTGTGAATGGAGCACAATGGCAGACAAAAGTAATACTACTTACAATTTATATAACTGCATCCCATTCATCATAGGCACCATTTATAATGTCAATTTCTCAGTGATCCTTCTTCTGTGATAACAACTAACGTTGTGTGGTGGTTGTTTTTAAAAGACCAGAGTTGTCAAGAAACACCAACACACTGGCAGGAAAAACCGATGGACAGAGGAAAGACATTTCATTTTACAGACGTTTTTGTCCAAAGCGACTTAGAATAAGTGCATTACCCATCAAGATATCACACAAAAAGTGCAAGAATCAAGAGAGTACATATTAAACATTTATCAAACATGCAAAAACAGTCGAGTCTGAACAGGAGAGTTTTCAGTCTGCGACGGAACATTGGAGGGTTTCCACCGTGGGGAGACAGGACAGAAAACAGACAGGATTTAGTTGAGGGCTGCCCGCCCATCACGGTGAGGGAGTAGCAGAGCGGATGGGCCGGGGTGTAAAGGTTTGACTATGTTCCGGACGTAGGAAGGGCCTGAGTCATTCGCAGCACGGTAGGCGAGTACCAGTGCCTTGAATCGGATTTGAGCCAGCGGAGGGTGCGGAGGAGCGGTGCATCGTGGGAGAACTTGGGTAGGGTTGAAGAGCAAACCGCACTGCTCTGCTGCATTCTGGATGAACTGCAGAGGTCGTATGGCGCATGCCATGATATAGGACACACAAAGAAACACCCAAACAGACGAAGAGACGGGCGACTCATAGAGCGAGCGAGCCGCTCAATAATGGATCGGCTTTTTAAATATCCACAGAAGCGCTACTGTCTCAGGGGCCCGCGCCAGAAATCTCAGAATAAATACGGACTCTGTCTACCACCTCCCCTTTACCTCACGCATACACATCCACGACGTCAATGATGTATAAACACACATGCCAGGATATGTACTGTCTCTACAAACGCCTGTACTGTCAGTAATAATGCTGGACACACAGCTTTCCTTTCTGGGCAGAATTTTGCTGACCACACAGGACAAATCTGTGTTTTGTTTTTTATGACCTGCATCCTTCTGACACGGTGAGACCTTCTCACTCTCTGCCTTCCTGTCCTTCCTGGCATGGTGCCCGTCTGTCCCGGGCCATTATATTTGCCCTTCCCGCTCCTCCACGATTGGAGTAGCAGTTACCAGAACAGAGTGCAAACAGAAATGAAAGTTACCGGAAAAATGACCTGAGGTCATTTCCACAGCTTGGCAGCCAGATGCGAGGGATTTCTTATCATCACTAGTTATGTTAATTAAAGTTCAAGGCCTGCTGAAACACTCTCACATAGTACTTTGATCGTAAGCCACTCTCCATCTACTATGCCCAGAGTGAGGCATTTATTTATTTATATAAAGCTTCATTCATTCGTCTGGATGCAGAAGGTTTGAAAACCTTAGACCCAATCAGATAATTTGATTGGCGATAATTCCTGAGACTTATACAGAGCCTGCAAATTGCCATTAAGTTTGTTGTTATGGATTTTGTTATCCCGATTGGTCATTTGAGCAAATGAGACGGCCACTGATCCCTGACCTGCAGGTGAACATGTACACAAGATCTGCTGTACATCAGGCCGCGTTCCCTTGAAGTCCCACAAGATACAGGCGCTTGGTATCACAAGTTAAAAGCAATGCTGCTTTCAAGGACACTCCAACAATTCCAGTACATAATAAAAAATCTAAATACACTCTTTTAAAGTGTCTAATTTTATCGAACCCATCTCTCCTAAACTGAAACTCCATCTTGTTAATTACATTTGCACTTGCAATGTGACTCTATGTGACTCTACACGTTTTTGCTTTTCATGCTGTATTGAAAAAGACTTGAAACTAGAGATTGAACCATAGACTCCTCAGGAAAATGTTTACTGACGTTATAAATCAAGTGAGAAGTATTCATTACTCATAGACTTCTACAGAAACTACAGCTATTGTGTGTTGATTGTCTTTGCTGGCTGGTGGTCACTGTGCTGTCTCTTCTATATAGGAAGCATCTGTCTCCCAGTGGCCGAGGGACACTTCCATTTTGCACCTTAGAGCCCTTCATCTCTCTTATCATCTCTCTCCACAGTCCTTTTCTTTTCCACCTAGTCTCACTCCACATCCTTCCTTTTGTCACAAAGGCGCGCTCACTCACACACACTCAGTGCTACCATTTATTATTTTATTTCTCTATTTCACACTCCGTCCGCCTTTCGTCCTCTCCTCCTCTTCTTCCACCACCACCTCATCTCTCTCTCTCTCTCTGTCTGTCTGTCGGTCTGTCCGTCGCCCTCCTATGTGTGCCAGCATGTACAGCACAGCTGCACCCAGCTGGCACTCCTCACTCCACAGAATTAATGGTTCCATTATCTGTCCGTGTCATTCAGTCCTTCCTCTCGGTTTCTCTCTCTCACACACACACACACACACACACACACACACACACACACACACACACATATACACAGACACACACACACACACACACACACACACACACACACACACACACACACACACAGAGGCCATCTGTCACGGCAGGGCTATCAACAGCAATGGACAGTCAGATGGTAAATTTAAAATACTTTTCCATTAGATCCACTGCTAAAATGTTGAGGTTCAAGTGCAATAAATGAGACTTGTTAGTCTTTGGCAGTGTTGTGTTATTGATGCCTTTCTTCTCAAGAAAGAACACTGGGTTCAATGATCATCTCTGAGGTTTGGCGCCACAGAGAAATTGTGTTGGTGTTCAATGCAGAAATTCCCTGTTCAAAAAAAGAAGAAGCCGATTGAGAGGCTGAGGGACCAAGATGAGAGGTGCTTTTTGCCAAGAGAGCCATTAGAGTTATAAAGTAAAGTAGTGACAGTTAATCGATTAATAATCGACTGCTAAGCAACTATTTTGATAATTGATTAATCGGTTCAAGTAGTTGTGAAGAATTCTCTGATTTCAGTTCTTAAATGTGAATATTCTCTGTTTACTTTGCTCCACTGTGACAGTGAACTAAATATCTTTGGTGTGTGGACAAAACAAAAACATCATCTTGCGGGTTTGGGGAAACAAGGTCGACATTTTCTGGACCAAACGACTAATCGAGAATGACAAATAATCGTTAGTAGCAAAAAAAAAAGCCCTTACCTTCTGCGGAGGAGAACCCACGGCCATCTCCACGTAGTATCCCTGTCCGGACTTCCCACGCAGGTTGTCGACCATGTCCACGAAGGTGACGCCGCCCGCCGCCGCTCCTCTCCGCCGGCGCGCGGCGGGATTCCTCGCCGCGGCGCTTCCGCCTCGCTCGCGCTCCGCGGAAGCAGCAGCAGCAGCAGGTGGCAGCGACGGCGACTGCTCGGCGCGAGCGCCTTGCCGCAGTGGCACGCGGATCGCCAGCGGCAGGCCCGAGGCGTCCGGCGCGGCTCGACCGCCGCCGAGGCAACACAGACAAGTCGAACATATGAGTAGACCTGACAGCCAGCCGAGCCGTGAGGACGACACCTCCATGTTGGTGGAGTTGTCTTAGCTTTTTTTTTTCTCTTCGTGGGTATGTTCGGTTTTGACTTCGGGGGCGCGCGCGGTTCAGTTCGACATCCCGACTGCAGAGAAGAGATCAGGTGGCGACGACGCCAAAACGAACGGCTAGAAACGTTGAGGTCAATTGTCGTGACGTTAGCTTGTTGAGAAGCTAACAAAGTAAAAATGTCAATTAAAAAAAAAAAAAATCGCTGTGAATCAAGCCGCCCTCGCGGTTAAGCCCCCTCGGTTGCCACTCGTAAATGTGAGGCGACGCGTAAGCATCACAGGCTCTTCCTCCGCAACGAACCGCAGGCCGGTGTCGTTTCCTCCGCACACGCTCGTGTCGAACGACCGAAGCCGTCGTCGGTGGGTGGGCAGGCTGGCCGGCGGGCGGTTACCGTAATCCGCATCCTTCCCGTTATTACCCGGCCCCGTTCATTCGGTTCTCCGTTCCGCCCTCCAGTCTTTCACCTCCGCCTCCTCCTCCATCCGCCCCGGTGCTGCTGCTGCTGTCGCATCCTCCAGCGCTGCGAGAGCGCGAGCATCATCACCAGCGTCAAGGTAAAAGAAAAATGGACCCACACGACTTCCGGTTAGTGTTTTTTTCAAAATAATAGGGATTGCCAAACAATTAGTTTTTTTAAATGAAGGTAGTCATTTGCCCAAGGGACAAAGAAATACTGTTAATAAATTATTTCAAAAGAAAGATGAGTTATGAGTTTTCAGAAGAAAGGTGGCTAGTTATTAGCAAACTCCTACTACGACAGCTAGCTAGCAGCTACGTAGCTGAGATCGACCCCCAGTTGCTGTTGCTAGCTAGCTAACTGTATCTTTTACTACCTGAATACAGTAGGAGTTAGTTAGCTAGTTACTATTAGAACACACACACAGGATCATAAATTAATCATCATCATAGCTGCGGGGGGCCCAAAGAGACTGCTTATGTATAGGGCCCAGAATCTGGTGTTACGCCCCTGTTTGTGGGCTTATATGATCCCCCAGTGAAATCAATACTTAAACAGGCCAAAACAGGCTTAAAATCCAATACTCACTAAAAAAAAAGAAAATCATTTCTATCAATGTGGTTTAGACCAGTTATTCCATTTTGATACAACCAGCCCCAATAGTGACAATTAATGAAATGCTTGAAAAAATAAATGATAAATCACTGTACTATAATGAGCCAGAGTTTTGTTGGGACTGAATATTTATGGGAGATACTATAACAAGCACGAATGTAGTCTTCATTAAGTCAGTTAAGAAGGCCTGCAATACACACACACACACACACACACACACACACGTTTATCTCCGAAAGGTTTTTAAATGATAATAAGCATGATCAGGATTATAACCATTTTTTTTAACTATATTGTCAGATGTTGTTCTGATCAAATTGCACTCTGCTCTGTTTCCCATGTTTTTCTCTAAACGTAACACTTTTACTTGGATTTATAAATGATCTTTATAAATTTGAAGAAAAACAATTTGAAACCAAATTTGAAGAAAAATTTTATTTTATTATTTCAGACAACAAATGGATTAATTTCCATTGCACAAATGTTCTAATGACAAATTACAATTGTTGTTTTTACTGTCGTTATCTGAGAGAGTGAAGGAACTATACCAGTATTTAATGTTTTTTCTATACCATTGTATATTGTTGCCATAATGTCCAGTACTTCACCACTATGACCCTGTATGGCTCTTATTTTATGTTCTGGAATTATTTATAGCTTAGAGCATCTCTGCAGTAATCTACCATGTTGTGTCATAGGCATTATACTCTTGATGGTACACAATTTTAAACTATGCACTTTTATTATAAATGCACATTATAGGTCAAATTCAAGTCAAAGGTCATTCAATTTGTTTGTTTTTCCTACAGCAGGTTGTCTCTGCTTTGAGATGATCCTGCACAGTCACAGTAGGATGGGAGAGGGAAGAAGGACGAAGCAGGTGATGGAAAATTGTCCCCATCTCTCCCCTCCACGGGGAATTCTGCCGAGTCTTTGCTGTGGTGGAACGGTCCACAACGCTCTGACAGAAACAGGGCTGTTTCCTCTGGTCCTGAGGAGGCAGAAGAAACAAACGGTTGGGCAGGAGCAAAAGAGCAGCAACTTTTCTTCATATTTACTGTCTCCTCTCTTTCTATTAAATCTCCTGCCTGTATCCCACTGCTTATTCAAATATGTAGAAATAAAACCCCACTGCTGGATAAAGCACTCTTGTAGGTCGCTGGATAAAGGACTGAGTGACTTTTCTTTAATGCTTCCTCATGTGTGAAGCGTCTGGACTTGAAGAATTATATTCCAAAAGGAAATTGAAATTTTAAAAAAACCCCGTTGATTTTAAGATAAATAACTGAATAGGACATTAGAAAAGAGTCTAATCAAGATTGAAACTGAACTTGGCTGATTGTGTTGAGTTGCGTATATGTCAGAGAGAAACTCACTGGTTGAAGTCTTGGAGCCCCAGCTCCTCTGGTCTCCTGGTTTAGTGGTGAGGGGCTCTGTTCTGCCCTCTGGTGGACACCACGCTGCTGGGGGCCTGGAATTACCCATCCTACATATACACACACACACACACACACACACACACACACACACACACACACACACACACACACACACACACACACGACACGCACCTTGTATTCACCTTGCATAGTAGACATACTTATACATATCTGTGTACACACACACACACACACACACATGTTTATGAAAATCCCGTTATCAGATCCCTCACTGTTTTACCATATATGGCCTGCCATGCACAAACCTCCTCAGCATACAAAGGTCAAAGATAAACTATCATCGAGACGACTGCAGCCTTATCACTTTTTACTTTTCAGCTGATAATCGTAACAAAGATACGCGGTGATCTACTTATGATTTCAACTTGCATATCAAAGGAGAAAAAAATTGCATCAAGCTGTGACAAATTGACACTCACCAGTCCTGGCCGTCTGTCGTCCTGAACCCTTTAGCAAACGGATTGCTAGCAATTTTTAGCTGGGTAATCTGAAAGAGAAAAGGCATACAAATGAGATTAAAAAAAATTCGGATGATTGGCCAGTGTAATGTTTTAGTTTGAAGCCCACTGATCCCGGGATTAACCCACCCGGTGGTTCTGATAGGCAGTGACTGCCATGAAGCGCGTCTCTGGGAAGGAGAAAGAGTTGAAGTTTCTGTACGCATTCAGGTGGCTATTGGGCGCCGGGTCCACGTACACCACGTGGAAGCGCGGCTGGTAGCGATGCATGGAGTTCAATATCATCTGTCGACGAGGAAGCGGGTAGAAAACACACAATGTCAATTTTATTCTCTATATTATTTCACGATGAAATGAAAATCAAAACAATGCATCTTATTTCTTAGCCTCTATAGGACCCGTTTTATTTTCATTCTTTTGCTCTTTAAAGCATGCAGATGTCGCATTAAAAGACATTGACTGACATGTCCGTTGTCATCCAGCAAGTTGTTGGTGAGTTTGAGGGTATCGAAGGACACGGTCTGCTTCATCCACTGGGCTCCGCGGGCAGGTGAGTCCGGGTGGAAGTGCATCCTGCTCGGGGGCGCAACATCCGCTCGTCCTGCCACCAACCAGGATGAGCTGTGGAAGGCATATCTGACACAGACGAGGACACACACACACACACACAAACAAAAACACACTTTGAAGACTTTTAAACCAATATGAAGATGAATCCTCTTAAGTGGGAAATCCTGGGCTTAATACACTTAAACCATTTGCTGGCAGTAAACACTGCACGCCTTCTCCGTGTGTGTGTGTGTGTCTAACCTGTATCTTTTATCATCAACAGGGATGAAGTCCATAAGCAAGACATACTCAGCAGTCGGCTCCATCCCAGAGATCCGCACCTGGAATGTCGGGAACATCCGTCTGCAGCACATGAATTCACACAAATGACAATAATGGAGCAAATGACACAGGTAAAAAGAAGGTGAATAAAAAATAGAAAAAGACAAGATAATAGATATTTCCAATATGTGTTGTTGTTATTCTCACCTTCCAGCTTTGGTGACAATCATCTCTGTGCCCAGTTGGTCGAATTGCTGCCAAAGCACATGCATCTCCAGCTGAACACTGACCCCGCCGACCTGAGGCGCCTTGATGCTCAACAGTGACCCCCCGTCTGCACAGCAGGGTAGAGCCAGTTCACAGCTCTGAGGCAGCAGATGACCTGAGGAGAGGAAAAGCCGCGATGTGTTGACTTTGGGATCACAGGTACATTTATATCGTCGAGTGTATGTTCTCCACAGAGCTCACAGAGTGTTGTGCCGCATCACTTACCGTCCATAGCCTCACGGTCTCCAAGTAAATTGGTATGAATGACCGGCTTTTTCAAAATATTGTCTCTGTTCCTCCCCGTCCAAACACGAGTAGCAACTCCTGTCATTAAATCACGACCAGTGCTGAGTCAAAAACCAAAAAACTATATGCAACATAAAAAGCGAAGTCAAGAGTTTTTCTCAGTCTTCTTCCTGGAGGATCCACCGCAAGCCACCGGGGTAGATGTGCACCCGAGCATCATGCCTGAGGAGTGTGCTGCTGTGTCCAGGAACAAGCTGGTTTTTATACACCGTGGGTCTCTCACTGGGGACCTCCACGCTGGGCCTCATCCATTACAATACTCATAGAGCCTCTGACATGCACTGATCACAGCTGCCCGTGCATGCAAGCATGTGGTCCCAAGAATTGTGTACGCACAAACACACACACACACACACACACACACACACACACAACCTTGTTGTAGCTTCTTCTTCTTGTGCTGCCCATTGTTTCATATAGCCTAAAGCCTCACGTCCAACTTGTTTTGACCGATCGGCCGCATCATTAATAACGTCGCTATCAGCCCCGGTGTTACTGGGTGTGGACAGACGGAGACGGCAACAAACTGCTTTTATTATTCATAGCCTAATTTCTAGGAACACGGTTTCAACACCAAACTAATTAGAGAGAGAGAGAGAGAGAGAGAGAACGAGCTCCCCAAAACTATAATATTATTATTTATTATAATATTTCTGGTTTTATTAAATGACAATATTATAGCAATTTTTATAAAATATTATATATCAAACTATGTCATGGATACAATGATTCAGCGCTGGTATATTATATTATATTATACTTTTCTTAAGATAGTGTTTTTGTCTCTAGCAGTGTGTGTGTGTGTGTGTGTGTGTGTGTGTGTGTGTGTGTGTGTATGTGCACGTGTCAAGTGTGTGTTCATCTGACAAAAAGTCATGATACTCTACAAAAGACACAAATTATATGATATATGAGCTTGATCAAAGTTGTCTGGTTACATATGTGAGGGGACATGTTTAGTGGTGTGGAGTTTGTGCAGTGTGTGTGTGTGTGTGTGTGTGTGTGTGTGTGTTTGTGTGTGTGTGTGTACATCCTCATGTGGCTCTATGATGGGACAGTGTTGAAGGGTTCCAGCCTGAGGGATACACAACAGAAAAGAAGGATTTTCAACCCCCAATAAAGCACAACAACAAGACTTGAGTTTGTCAATAGGCCAATTGGCAGCACCCTCCGATCAACTCATTAATCACCGCTTTCAGGACCACGGGCAGATATATCTCATGTATTATTGGACACCTGTCTTAAGTAGAACGGATTATATTAATATTCTTCTCCTCCAGTGGATGATTGATCAATAATGACCTCTCAAAATGCTGTATGTGTTTTTAAAAGGATATTGGGATAATATTTTTCTTTCCCTTGTCGGCTTTGTAAATATTTTGTGTAAATAATTTGATGATTTTGGTGTAAATAGGTGTTTATAGATGCTAATGTTGTACAGTAATTACGAGCAGTTGAATAAGGGGGTGGGAATTAATTCATTTTGGCTTCCTCTTCCTCATTTTCTGGACATATATGATTTATTTATTCATAAATATTGTTTATGATACTTTATAAACATTTTATTTTTGTTTGTTTTTTGTTTTTGTATGTAGTGTCACACTTGCTTTTTATTTTAATTAGTTTGAAAGAAAGAAAGACATGACCCCACAGAGAACAAAAACTCTCTAACACAAATGAAGGTCTAGTGTTTCGTGAATATTGTGTTTTTAGATCAAATCAAAATTTTTTCTAATGTCTGTTTCAGCCGTGAACTGCAGCGTCTCACAGATTGTCATTGACAATCTTCTCAGTCTTCACACACTGGTCATCGAGGATGAAAAGCAAAATGCTTTTAATATGTGTTTATAGGCGTGTGAAAGTGTTCAAGTCGGAGTCAGAGATCAGAGTAGTATAAAGAGTCAGATGTTTATTGAGCTGTATCACGTCAGAGCACAGTTTTCATCAAACAAGCATCGTTACACAGAGGTTCAGGCATTTGTGATCATTCACGTGCAATTCCTACACAATAGGTAAGCAGCTGGCCTCGGCATGTGAAGAGCAAAGCATGGGTGTGTGTGTGTCTGTGTGCGTCTTGGCTTGTGTGCATGAAGTGAGGTGTTTGCTTGGGGGAGAGAGAGAGCAAGAGTCCTGCCATTTAGTTGCAGTGAAGTGCATTGGTTAGGCACTGGCTTCATTTTGGGGTGGGGGATCTGTGTGAAGAAAGAAGGAACGGAGAGAGAGAGAGGCGGAATGGATCTTGGGACAGGCAGGGAGGTGAGGTTAGTTACAGGAACAGGACGGCGAGAATTTAGCTCTTGTTGAAGAGAGCTGATACGGCCTCGAAGATAGAGGTGAGCTGAACCTTGATATCCTCAGCCATGGGTGTGACCTTGTCCTTCAGGGCCTGGATGTCCTCGGGGCTGATGGACTGTGCCTGGCCGTAGGCCTTCTTCAGCTGCTCCTTGTATTCATCGACGTAAGGGCTGACGATCTGCCTCAGGCTGTCCAGGCGTTCAGTGAGCTTTGAGCGCACAGATTCCACCATGGGCATCAGGACGGCCTTGGTCTCTTCCACGTTGGTTGCCACCTTGGCGCGCATCTGCTCCACAATGGGCTCCAGCCTGATCTTCAGTGCCTCCATTTCAGTTGTGTGCTTTTCGAAGTACTCTTTGATGATGGGTTCCAACTGGAGACGGTAGTCGGCGATGTGATTTTCGAGGACTTCCTTCAGTTCCAGGCGCTTGGGCTCTAGTTCAGCCTTCAGGGTGTTGATATCATTAATGACAGAGGCCTGGAAATCAGCGGTGGCATCGACGATGGTGCTGACAACGCTGTCAGTGACGGGGGACACGGCACCCTGCAGAACCTTGATCTGTGCGTGCAGGTCATCCAGGCGCAGAGACATGGATTCCCTGCGAGAGAGCAGAGGTGAGAGAGAGAAGTAAAACACCAATTAATAATTTATGACTAGAGAACTATAGAATGAGGCAGAAAGTTGAATGAAACGGGGATTGGGCACATATCAGTCAAAGAGGGTGGGGCTGACTGAGGAGGAGAGTGACACATTGCCTTACTTGAGGGTCTTGTACTCGGTGTCATCAAGCTGGTCCAGCGCTTTTTTGGCACTTTCCTTCACTTGAGTCAGATATAAATCCATAACAACACGCGCATGCTCCAGCTGGGATGGTGCATCGGCCTGCAGGGAGGCGGCCTGGGAGCCTGCGGGAGAAGGACGGAGGGATAAAGAGAGAGAGGGGGGAAGCTTAGAAAACAAGGTATTTCAACAGAAATAGAAAATATGGTCGTAGTGTTTTAACAACTTCAAATGTCTCACTATCGACTCAACAGTACATGCTGGTTTAAATATTTCACTTGAGTAAGAAACAGCACGTGGAGTACTCACCGACGGCCAGCAGGAGGGCGAGCGTGAGAGCCACAAATTTCATGGTGGTGGTCTGGAGTGGAGAAAAGAGCCTGCTGATTATTCGGTGAACACGTTGCGCTCATATTCTTATAGTTCAGCCCGCCCTCAGAATAAGGGCGTTTTATGTAAGGAGTTTGAAATAACAAAAAGAAGTTTAAATGACAGAAGTTTATAATTTTAAAAAATGGAAACCCACTGATCCAAAAAGAAGTCCTGGACCTACGGCAGCGAAGGCCAGATAAGTAGACTCGAGAGTTAGAGGGTCTTAACGCACCGTTAAAGCTACACACCCGTGCCTGAATTGACCCGGATGACTTCACACTAAACATATGGCCTATCCATTAAGAGATCGTGTAATCTGGCTAGATTAGTCGAATCAGGCCGATTAGCCCTAAACTGCTATGTAATCCCGATCCGGGCTTTTAAAGTATAAGAAGCAGCCATAGAATTAGCAAAGCAGCTCTGTGGACTCAAAGACAATCTCAATCCAGTGGCATTGGAGTTTAGAGACAGAGTTTTTCCATCTCCTTAAAATGAAGGTAACTGCTAAAAAAAAGTATTACCACTGTCTCCAAAGCATTATTACATATTTTCAGTTAATTTCTTTCTGGAAGTAACAAACAAAAGTTTGAAAAAAACTAACCAAAACTAATTCTTGCCACTAGATCACGAAAAAGTTCCCCGGCAACAAGTACTTCTTTTCTGCCGACCTCTTCCCAAAGCCTGAGTGTAGCAGCTGCTTGTCTTACCTGGTGGAGTTGGCAACGAGACTGAACAACTCCAGCAACAGGAGAGTTTTTATAGTGCCCGGGTGAGGGATGAGTCCAGTGGGGAGGAAGGGGGTGGGTGGGAGGGGTGGAGGTGTGAGGGCTGAGTGTCTCCGTGGAGGTGGACCTCACCCCCCCAGCCATCTCCCTCAGCAGGGGGGACTGGGCTGAGAGTTCAATGGTCACCTGCTGGGAGGAGATCGCTCAGCACACACACACACACACACACACACACACACTCCCACTCCCAGATTCACTATGGATTAACGGTATCATGTGTGTACTGAAACCTTTTCCAAAGTACAAACTGTTCTTAGAAACTAACTAACAATCCTCTAAACTGGCCTCATTATTTAAAGCAAAATGTTGTGTTACTGGTATAGAAATCTAGGGTAGCTATTAAATTGTTGTTTTTTCTCTCTGCTTGATAAAGGCCTTTTTGTTTCAGGAAAATTCAATTTTTATGATATTAGTTCAGAATTGTTGAAACGGGGACAGGAGAGCTGGATTGTTGGAGGGGTATGGGTGGACACTAGAGCTGCAAAAGTTAACTAAATTTTTACTAAATTATTCGGCAACTATTTTGATAATCGATTAATCGGTTCAAGTAGTTCTTATGGAAAATAGGTAAAAATTATTTGATTTCAGCTTCTTTATTGTGAATATTTTCCCGTTTGTCAGCTCGTCTGTGACAGTAAACCGAATATCTTTGGTGTGAAGACAGGACAAAACATCTTCTTGGGTTTTGGGAAACACGATCGACATTTTTCACCATTTTATGACATTTTATGGACCAAACAACGAATCGATTAATCGAGAAAATAATCGACAGATTAATCGATTAGGAAAATAATTGTTAGTTGCAGGCCTAGTGGAAACAATGAGGATGAAATGAAAAAAGATATGGAACAAGAATTTTTTTTTTTTACATTTCTCCACATGTCCACAGCCTAAGTAAAGGTGTCTCGCGGGGGTCTGTGACGGGTCCGGTTTTATTTCCTTACATTATGTTTTGCGGCATTAACTTCAAACAACGGTTAAGGTTGGCCCCCCTGCAGTGATTTCCTATCACACCATTTGTTACAGACGAGAAAGCCACACTATTCACAGTCCCCGGCTCTACCAAATGGCTTCCACAAGAAAACAGTGGAGGAAAGTGAGTTGATGCAATCAAATCAGTGAAATGTCATTACATTCAACAATCCATTCAGTACTATATGGATGATGGCAGAAGCACAAGCAGACATACCTCGCGCTGACTATACCGCAGAGTAATAATGCAGATCTAGATAGGGGTATATCGCGACAGACTTATCTAAGGTCACGGATAACGAAATTTGTGGCCTTTGTGCGAGCGATGATTAATGGGTCAAAGTGTGGTGTGTGCCATGCTGTTGTTTGTTGTTCTATCACCCATGGACTTTGTCACTGGTTGGCCTTAAGTTTGAGGACTAGAAAATCATTATAGTGTACAGAGTCATATCTAATTATACACAGGTGTATATATATATATATATATATATATATAAAACTTTATTATCAATTCTGCAATATGTGCCAGACATACAGAAGAATTGGAATTGCGTTTGTCTCCGACCTACGGTGCAATAAGTAAAAAAAAAAGGTTAGTAATAGAAGCAAGAAGAAAGAAGTAATACATACAATAAATACATTTGAATTAGTGCAAAACCAATGTAAAGAAAACAAAAGAAATTTAAAATGTGCAATATAAAGGAAACAAAATATATTGAAATGTACAATATAAGGACATGAAGTGCAGACTAAAATAATAACTGTAAAAGGAACTGATGAAGTGAAAAAAAAATGAAAAAGTATAAAAGTATTTTGCCTCTTTGGATTTTGTAGCATTTGAGAAAAGACAGATACAAAGTGAAAGTAGTTAGTAAAATGTAAAATAAAATAAATATAAAAAGTAAGTAGGGCGCCCGGGCCCAACAGTTCCCTTGTGAAACCAACTTTTGAATCTGCTAGATCCAGATTTTTTTTTTGTTTGGATCAGAACAAAATTGCACACAGTGATTGGTATCAGTCCCTTAAATATGCCTAGATTCATTTATTATTCCTTGGAAAATTGGTGAAATTGTAAAAAAAAGAGAAAATTCTAATAGTGCGAGGTTATTAGGTGCAAGGTTAATCATTGTCATCAGAGGTCCGTGGCAATCAACTGTAACCAAGGGACGGGTCACTGTTTCTTGCATAAGGTAGTTACAGAAGCCTTTGCAGTATAATCAATACACGTTTCTCTGAATACCGTTACAGTAAAATTGTGGTGCTGTCAATACTTCCTCTACGGCCAGTGTGTGTGGGACAAGACACGACAGCAAGAGTTCAGGGCATATATACATCGACATAGAGGATATGCAGTTTTCAAGACATTAGAATGGGTAATGAAGATTCTTCTTTTGGCTTTATGTGTCAGAAACAAGATCACGGCTGTAAACAAAACAAACGAACAACTTGAGAAAAAACATCCTCTAAAGTAAGAGACGCTGACATCCTCTCCGACAGCAATACTCTCGCTGATTAGAAAAGAAGGACGCCCGGTGACAACCTGTGCAACCCAAGAGATTATTCAGTTTTCCAAGACAAAATGGGACAAATTGTTCAAAATCTAACTTTTCGTCATTTGATATCAGCAACTCCTTGATAAACAATATACTTTGCCACATAGATATCGGTAATACAATATTGCCAACTGCAATATTGTCTACTACAATATTGCAGTCCCGTCATGCTTGAGTAATTAAACTTCTACGATGGATCAAACTTATTCCATAGTCTTTTGCAGGCACATTGTGTGCTATTTGTTTCATTCGTTGTGGATTCAATCACATTGCAGATGGGTTTAAAACATCCCAGTTTGATTTTATGACCACGTCTGCAGCGACTCCTCTGCCTTATTCAAAAGCATTGTCTTGCCCCGCTGCCGTTTGCCATTGTTATTTATCATCTGACGCTGTCCTCTCTCTCGCTCACGCCACGACTACAAACCCATTCTCTGTCGATTAATGCGAGCCCGAGTCAAACTGAGCCTGATGGCCGTGTGAAGACAGACGGCGGTGACAGAACAGTCACCCTATGCTCGTCTCATCGACGCCTGCCTGATTTCCACAGTGCTGTTACCAACCGTAGCCATTTGTCTGACGGCCAGCTAGTGAAGAAAAACGGCAGCCGATGCGAAAGCTTTCAACAAAAGGGAGCACTGGAAGGTGACATCTTGCATGTATGCATTTGAAAAGCGCCTCATCAGGCCAAGCGAAGCGAGAGAAGGTCCTTGAAATAAATGCTACACATTACCACGACCAAGTAAGGATGATTTCCATATCCTTGATTAGAGGATTAAAATGCCTCAACAGTACTTATGCTGAATTCGTTTTTGGCTGGTTTGAACCATTGGTTCGACAAAAGAAAAAACAACTTAAAGATGCTACATTGGACATTTTTCACTATTTCCTGACTTCTTTTGGGACCAAACAAGTAATCAATAATGACACTAAGTATTAACACCAAGCTCCGTACGAGGCAGAGCAAATCACGCCACATGGCCCCTCTACATGGCTCCAGCCTGTACTGTCGTACAGTAGTCCTTGGGGCATTTGCCCTGGCCCACGAGATAAGAGGGCTCCGAAAGAAGAATGACACTTATCTGGAGCAGCAACCTTTGAGACCGCTTGCGTCGCACCGTGTTGATTCAGCATCCGCACTCTGCAAATCTGTCTAGATTACTTTGGCCATAATTGTTATCAACGGGACCTCAGAACTGCTAGCTGGGCAAGACGATTAATGGCTGGGGTTGCGTGTTTCGTAATATGCTTAAAGGCAACCGAGCGCTGCACTCTTTATGCAGGGCAAGTTTCCAAAAAAAAAAAAAGGAGCGAAAGAGTTTATCAGCGGGAACGTACACATCAGAGACATTTTCAAACAATTTGGACATGCGCTGAAGTTTTCCTGAACTTTTCCGGAGGGGTTTGTATGTGAGAGCGCAAATATTCTTTTCTAGAACTTTTCTTGCCAGCCCCCTTAATAAATTCCCCATAAAATGTCTGAGTGTTCCCAGGTGAGAATTCAACAAGAAAATCTCTTGAAGATTTACGGCATGCTCTAACCAGGCGCCGCCCGGTCGCCTGAACGTTCTATAAATTACTTCTCACTGCTGTTGTGAACACGTCTGACCCCGGAAAGTCTCCCATGGCCTTCGTCATGTGTGAACGGCAAACTTCGGATGTCCGAACCCAGCTTTCCTGACATTGTCCGGAGTCCATGTATGCAAAACAGCTAGAGTCATCTTATTGGAAGCACCACCACTGGGTTTTTGCAAACATGAGCTATCCAACATCATTTCAATTGGGGACAGTGATGTCTTGAATGAAGAATTTGGCCTAATTCACTGGTGTCAGCGGCAGTTGTGTGTGACCAGGCGTACACACATGATGGGATTAACTGGTGCTCCTCTAAGAAAAAAAAAGTGAACTTCAAGAAACCAGTTTTGCAGTGACCGACAAAACAGCCAGACAGATGTGGGGTAATTGCCTGGAGCTGATAAATATTTAATCGGCAAATCCACCATTTGATCGGGCCCTGACTGAGGTTCAAAGGCCACGTCATTGTTCCAGCTGCCTCCGTGATGGAGCACTGTTCTCAGCTCAGCAGGGGAGGTTATCTCAGCTGTGAGGAACAGCGTGGAGCTCTTTGTCGTTTTCTCCAACACACACACACACCGCTTCAGATTGCTATACCACAGCCTACTTAAACTGTAGCGATGGTGGTTTTGCAATATCACATCTGTTGAGGTCGCTTCTGCTTTTGATACCGATATTTGGGCCGAAGCCCCGGTCGTAGTGTCACTGTAGGTTGCACAGCTTGACAACAAAGCAAGAGAATCCACCCTGAACTCAGATAACCTAAATCTGAGACGTACAGTCTCTTAAGAACTGTTGCTTAATCATAAAATAATGCAGACACTAATGAACACTCACGCAAGCAGAGAATAATGAGGACACAACAGGGCAACTTCTGTGCCAACCCACGAGCTCTGAGTTGTCATTCTGACCAGCGTTAGGTAACATTATCTTCACCGTTTATGAGCCATTTGCAGGACTGCTCCAAAAGATAATGCCGTTTATTGAAGTGCAGAGTTAAGTGTCAAGACCTGACACTGTGAAAAGAACATTTTCCCTGCAGGTGACGTGCTCAACTTAAGTCTGAGAGCTGACGCAAGAAGAAAATTGCTGCAAGAAACCGAATGTTTTAAATGATCAAAAAGGACTTGTTCAAATTAGATCGGGCCGCAGCACACATTCCAGAGGAGCAGCATTTTTAAAAGTACCTTTAAAACAGATTATGGTAGAATTGAAAGATCTTTAGAGAATTTACTTGTCACTTGATTGTTTCCATTTTGGCATATAGTGTGTCGTTTGTGGACAAATTTTCAGGGAACAATATTTCTTTTACTTATATGATTGTAGTATAGACCTTGTAGTATGTACTATGGGTTACAAGCATAGTATTTTGTGTGCACATTAACAGTATTTATACTGTACTGTCTTCATACATACAAAAAATATTTGCATGTTTATATATGTTTAACTTTAATAGAATTCTGATTGCATTATTATTTACTTTACTTACTTATTATATTTCTATGCGTATTCTGCCAGGGTTTTTTCAAATTGCAGCTAAACAAGGTATTTCATTTGAAAGAGAAAAATAGTTCATCCCTGCACAAACTTATCACCTTTGCATTGATAGTACATTAAAAGTTTCGGCCACAAGGACCTTTCTCGAGACATATCAACCATAAAATGACGATGAAGTGCTTATTCAATCAGGATTGCCTCCAAAGTAAATTTTGTTTAGATATAGATTCAATAAACAGTTGCCTGTTTGCATTCCATTTTAAATTTCAATAAATGGAACAGGTCATGATTCTGTGCATTTACACCAGAAATCGAACATCCACCACCGTTATAAATGACGTGACATATAAAATCGAACACAGGGGACAGTCTGTCTTTTAATCTAGTTTGGTGCGTAGGTGTCGAGTTGATCATCTGAGTTTCAAGGCCTGTTTGAAACTCTAAAGTGACCATTGCCCGAAGGTTTTAGGTCATTCACCCACTGATGCTAGAACCAACCCACCCACACCACAGATAAAACAAACACAGGTTGAGAAGATGCGTCACTCTTCTTGAACCCACGCGTGTCCAAAAAAGCTGTCCAGGATCACTGGTGATTTTCTTTAGGGTACCTATTATTCAGTAGTAGATGGTAATACTGTACATGAGAGGGGAAGAAAATACATGTTGAGTAGTGAGGAAAATTTGGAAACTTTGTCGGCGCCACGTCAAGGCAGAGAGTTGATATTGTTCCCTCAGTTCAGTGCATCACTACAGCTGTTATTTGTCAGAAAAGGTGGACTCGAGACAACCAGTCATGTGGCATCAGTCCTCCCCTTCTCTGCCCTCTTGTGGCTTAAACCCAGAGTACAGAGATCAGGACAGAGGCCAAACTAATATAGTGTTACTCATTTGAAGCTATTATTTTTACCCTGTGCACAAACCAAACTATGTACACTCATTTTGTGCAAGCTGCTTGACGGGGGGACTTCAAGTGGCCTTTGTTGTAGACAACACAGAACGGTGGATTGCATGAGAAAGGTATCTACAGTCTGATGCGACGCTGGGACAGAACAAAGGCGTCATTTAACAGCACGGTGTTAATGCAGCCCCCAGCTGTGAGGCCTGGTGGGACAGAGAGTGAGATTTGTCACACCACAGGGATCCGTCCTTTGCAATAACAAATGCAAAACGCAATCCTTTGTGAAAATAAGCTCACTCCCACTAAGCTGTTAACATTTTAATCAGATGAGTTCTCTGACTTACAAGTCACAAAAACAGAAACGCCCTCTATGATGTAAAGTTACTCCTGCCGCTTAATGTTGGATTTTAGAGTTCTCTCTCAGCTCAGGTTCTTAACTGAGGAAATCCTAAGTCCTGATATTTACCGTAGATGAATAAGAAACAATTTTAAAGCTCCCTCTTGAATGTAATGTATCTGTTGAGGGAGAGGTCATGACTAGCGGGCAACCTTCAGAACTTGTGTTGGATTTATAAGTTTTTTTGCAAGGGATACAGAACTCTGTCCTTCACTGTGCTCCTTTTAAGATGAGGTGGCAGAAAAAACTGGCACACAAACATATTTCTCGTATTCAAGAATTGACAGAATATATTGACAGAACGTATTGACAGAATATAAAGCTGGATCTCTGAAAGGCCTCCTACAGCGTGAAGCTCCAATTGAAAACCAATAGAAAGAGAGATAGAAAAATATAAGAAACCACAAAAATATAGAAATATAAGAAATAATAATATAAAGAATGTACATACGTAGATGCCCTACTACGCGCATCCACACTTGTTTTGCCCTTGAGTAAAGCAAACAGATGGAAACACACACACACACACACACACAAACACATCTAAGGATCCAGTCTCTGGGAAAGCTGGATGTGTTGTATTTAATGTCGCTAATCTCCAGATTCAGCAGAGCATCCGCATTTCTGATCATTTGTCTGTGTTTTTTCTTCCTCTGAGCTACATGGCAGTTTTGTGGGCCATTTGGTGGATTGAGCAGGTCAAAGCCCACGGAGGTGTCATCTGTTCGGCTTCTGCAGCTGCTTCGGTGACTTTTGAGAGAGAGAGGGGACATCCGGGCCCTGCCCTGACCTGTAGAGCATATCATTATTTATTGTCCAAAATGTCAGCAGGAAAGGCAGATTTTACAAGATGAACTAGAAAGAGAACACATCAAATTCAAAATTAAAGAAATAATACAAATGAACTCAGGGCATGTGGGTGATAGAGCAGTATTTATTTCCTTGGAAAAGACCAGAATAAGTAGAAGAATATAGAGTAGTTATTGCTATTTTTGTTTTATGTTTTTTATTTTATTTTGTCTTTTTGTTTTCTCATCATGTAGATTAGACCATTCCGATACACACTCCATTTCAGAAGGTGGCGGTACTGCGCATCTAAAAGTTGTTTGCCAAACGCCATTGAACATGGAAAAAAGAAGAAGAAGAAAAACGTCTAAGCCAATCAGAGCCGCGTTTTCATCGTCAACAGGAAGCGCGAGAAGCGTCCTTGGAGATGCTTGTTTGTGGAGTAAAACTGTCGCATCTTCCACCCTCAAACAACTGACAACTGACCGACAGCACCACAAGGGCTGATGAGAAAACGAATACAAGTTTGTCAGGTAAAACCATACACCCCGAGGCGAGCTTCTTTCTCCGTCCACTTAGCTGCTTGAGCTAACGATTAGTAGCTAGGTAGCGACCAGCTAATGTTGACGTTAGCTTCGATGCTAGCCTCATTAGCTCACCCCATTCCCTTTGCTGTCCCGCGCGTTAATGACCCTTAACATGATTGAATGTCCATATTGTTCATTTGTCGAGAGGTTAACGTGGCTTAACGTGCCACTCGGGGTCTCACTCTGTCAAGAATGCGCTCTGTAATAAGCCCTCGGAGAACTTAACATGTTAATCCTATTAGCTCAACATAATGGCAATCTTCAGTTTTGCACAATGACGAGCTGAGGCTGTAAAACGGAGAGCAGCGACCTCGTGTAAGTCTTCTGCCTCTGGGTTACAACAGCATGTGCATCGTAGCTCTCTTTTCATTTTGCATTACCCCCCTTGTGTCTCTGCAGTAACCATGACTGCGGCAGCTCTCATAGGAGACCAGCTGATCCTTGAAGAGGACTATGATGAGAACTATACGCCCTCTGAACAAGGTACACACACGAACCAGGAACTCGATTGAGTCAGTGCACAGATAAAAAATACACGCGTATATAAACTCTCCAGCCACAGCTAAATACTACTATACCAGTGGTGGTACATGTAGGTGCGGAACCCCTCAGGTCTGGCTGGTTCACACTTATTATTGATGATTATTATATAATCCATTAATGTTTTGGCTACAGTGAGATAATGGAGGATTTCTTTATGGTTTGCAGCTGTAAGGAAAACCTGCAGGGTTACTTTAGTTTACATCTTTTACATAAATTAGCTCCTGTAATTGTCTATTCTGTCTATTTTAGTGCTGCAACTAATGATTCATTTATTGATTATTTTCTCGATTGATCGATTAGTTGTTTGGTCCACACACAAAAAAACATTTCCCAAACCCCTAGATGATGTTTTGGTTTGTCCACACAGCAGATATTTAGTGTACTGTCAAAGAAGAGAAAAGAAACCAAAATAATATTCACATTTAAAGGGGCAGTAAGCGATTTTGGAGAAAGATTGTTTGTTATTGTTTTTTTTTTTTACTGGACTGGTCGGGGAGTCTTAGCGTCCGTCGCTAGCACGTCTCTTAACTTGTTAACGGGTGATGTTTACAAACTGCACTCGCAGAGTTGTGAGGTGCGGTCTGCGCCATTTCAATTGAGCTGATACTGTTGTATTACTTTGCTCTTTTGCATATCCTTTCTCCTATTTCTTTTTTGTTATTTTTATCACCAGAGATCCATGAGTACGCAAGAGAAATTGGCATTGACCCCGACAATGAGACAGAGCTCCTGTGGCTGGCCAGGGAGGGCATCGTTGCCCCGATGCCTGCCGAGTGGAAGCCTTGGTAAGGAAACATGGAGGAGTTCAGATTTGCATGTGCAAGTGACAGAATGTGGTGTAGGGGTGTTTGTGTCCTTGCAGCTAATCGAAGGTGAAAGTCTGTTCCTGATACCTGAAGCTGGAGGCACATAGCAACCGCAACAAAATCTCCAGGGAGATGTCAGCCGCAGGTCCGATTGTTCTCTTACATGACAATGACAGGTGTTTTGAATATTTCCGTTTTTGCTTTGAAGGAGTTCACACTAAGAATTTGGTTGTAAACAAGTAATTATTGGTAACTAAACTGAAATGATAATACAGTCATTACTATGAAAGCTTATTATGCAGCTATAATTCTTTATGACCCGATAAGTGTCCGAAATATAGTTTATAAAATGAAATAGTTCATTGGCTCCGCTTTTAGTTAAGGGTGACAACGCAACCTTTGGTGAAATCTCTATATTCCCGTAGATAAACGGATCGGATTTACTTTATTGATCCCAAACTGGGAATACCCATCCTGGACGTTCTGAAGTGACCCCTCCCTCTTCCCCCGCAGCCAGGACGTGACAGGGGAGATCTACTATTTCAATTTCTCCTCGGGCCAGTCCACCTGGGATCACCCCTGTGACGAGCACTACCGCCGCCTGGTGGTTCAGGAGCGTGAGCGCGCCCAGCTCACAGCAGCCGCAGGGGCGAAGAAGGACAAGAAGAAGAAGAAAGAAAAGAAGGAGAAGAAAGAGAAGAAAAAGAAAGTGCCACTCAAGACTCCTGGAGTGAGTAGTTGTTACACTTGTCCACAGTTGTACTATTGTATTTTCGGATTTTCCTGGTACTGTAACACGTGAGAGCAGAATCAAAAGACCAAACATAAAAGTTAAATCTGTTTTGATGTTTGAAAAGTCTTGGTCTAGATGCTTATTTTTTGTTTCTTTCCCTTCAGCCACTGACTTCAGCCATGGGACCTTTACCGTCTCCGCTGGGAGGCCTGGCTCCTTTGAGGGGTCTGGATGTCTCTGGCCCCGGGCCACTCTCTGGGTCTGCCCCTGCTCTCCGAGGGTCCCTCAGCAGCTCTGGGGGACTGGAGCCGCTCAAGACGTCCCTAGGGGTAAGATCATAATGTTGCATTAAGGAACCAGCACAGTATATTATACTATACTTTAAAAAATGTTTTCCTCTGTCAGGGTCCTAGAAGCAACGGGGTGTCTAGCGTCCTGGGCAGCAAGCAGAAAGAGAAAGTGTCCCTCACTCTTCCCGGGTTTGACGACGATGACGACGACGATGACAGAATCTCAGAAAATGAGGTACAGTGCAGCCTGAAGACGAATGCAGGACTATGAAAATATCCCGTTAGGCTGTTTTTCAAATGTTCTCTAACTCTTTTCATCCTCTCTCATTCAGCCGAGCCCTCGCGGCTCAGACAGGCTGTTGAAGAACCTCCACCTGGACCTGGATGCCCTTGGAGGAGGCCTTCAGTATGAGGTAGGAAGAACTCTTAGCTCTTTGCAGTACCTTTGCCACTGAATTGTAAAATAAATCTTTTACGAAGAAAAACGGCTGCAGCAAAATAATATTTTGGCTTGCACTGAATTATGTCTAATAATTACCCATTCTTCTACCGTTGACTGATATTGATTCGGTTTGTTTGATGGTGTATATTTTTCACGTGTCAGGACAGTGAAGCCAGTGGTAGAGCACCAGCAGAGGAGAGGACAGAGCCAGAGCTGCAGGACTTGGCCCTGTCAGGAGACCACAGCCCCGATCCGCCGTCCCAGCAGGTTAAAAAAACAGTCTGTATTTTAAATATGGACATAAAGTCTCTCGGGTCCGGAAAGAGTGAAGCCGCCCTGAGACCTGTATTCTCACAAATGACCAGCAGAGGGCTACTCCACTTGTTTTTATTAGAAGTCTACGAGGAAATGATTCTACTTAATTAGTTCCTGAGGAGTTTATGGTTCAATTTTAGTTTCAAGTTTCTTCAATACATTTTGTAAACTCTGGCCTCTTTTAGAGTAAAATGGACAATAAAGCATTGGGGCATTGCTAAAGTGTGATTGACAGCTGGGGGACCATCCAGTGGGGTGCAGGTCATAGGTGTTGGTGGATGTGCACAGTCAGTCAGGGCTCTCAGTCAGTCATTACTGGGCTTTAAAGAATTATATTTCATTTTAACCTAGTTA
The DNA here is from genome assembly GCF_022379125.1 of Scophthalmus maximus. NCBI lineage: Eukaryota > Metazoa > Chordata > Actinopteri > Pleuronectiformes > Scophthalmidae > Scophthalmus > Scophthalmus maximus. Next base: position 20,613,475 of record NC_061525.1, read on the forward strand.
TTTCTTGCAATGCTGGCAACCCAATTATATTCACAATAGTGCCAATCAGAAATGTTGTGTAAAACAAAATATGGTGTGAGGCCAACTGAGTAGAAATCAGAGGCTGAAGGCTGAACTGTTTTATTTTTCAGTATTCTGTAAATGCTAATATATATTCATTGTTTGTATACATTTGTTTAATTTGGAGTAAGTCCAAATTTAGCTGTGTTTTTTCGTTGTCTCATGTAATTGTGATTTCTAAACCATCTGTTATTCCTTCTCTCTCTCTTGTGTCACCTCTGTGACCTCGACACCTCTCACCTTTGCACCGCGACTTGGGGGGGGGTTGTTCCTTTTAGCTGCTGTGCTGCTGGGACCTGTCCTACGGGCGCGGCTGTCACTGTGTCCTTCTCTTCGTCCTGCTCTCCTCCTACTGTCACTGTTACTGTTTTGCCTTCTGAAAGATCGATACCAGGAGCATGTCGGATACTAGAAACTATTATCTCTGCTTTGTGGATTTATTCCCACTGGGGAAGAGTAAAACAACTTCCCACTTGGCCATCATCACTCTGACCAGTCAGTTTTTAACTCTCTTAAAAAACAAAAATCTCAACCAAATTTAGAAATGCATTCATCATTTCCTCACAATGTCCCAATGAATTGGCAGAACTGATGCATGTAAATGCATTTTTCTTTTACACAATTATAAAAAAATCTTTCAGGAGAAACACTGAAATATGGAAATCACATTTATCAAACAAACTTGCTCCTGCGTGTGTGATTGTGTGTCATGTATAATTGGGTTTTTTTTGCATTCATGTTCGTTTGTTTTATTGTTCGTCTGCCTAATTTATTTGTCATGTGTTGTTGTCTAACATGACGTATTTTATCATAACAAAATGCACGTGTTTGCATGCACTTGTGTCAAGATCATAATTCCCACAAACAATTATTTTTTCGGGGGGGGTTGCAATCTTTTTGTCTGCCTCCTTTCCTCACCTGCCCTCCTCCACCCTCTCTCTCTCTCCCTTGTGTCTCTGCACGCCTTCCTTTGGTCCTCCTGTTCCCCTCCACCAAGGACTCTTTGAGGGGCCGCCATCCCCACCTGTCCCCGCTAATAAGCAGCAGAAACCACGTCAGTGTGGAGGGGGCCGGTCCAGTCAGCCCTGAGCCAGGACACTCAGGAGAGGAGTTAGCAGAGGACTTGAATGAAGTGGAGGAGGGCGGGGAGTTGGAAGATGAGGCTGTTCAAGGAGAGAAGGGAGAGGATGAAGGAGGAGGGGGAGCAGAAGAGGTAGGCGAGAGGGAGAAAGGAGAGGAAGGAAGCACGAAACGCAGCGAGGAGGGGGATGAAGAAGATGAAGAGCAGGGAGCAAGTGAAGCAGCTGTAGAAAGCAAGAAAGAGGAACCGGAGGAGGAGGAGGAGGTAGGGAGTGACAAGGTGGAGGAGGAAAGCTGTGTAGGTGAGGTGGAAGAGAAAGACGAAGGGGATGATGGAACGACAGAAAACGTGAAACACATTAATAAGCAGGAGAGCAATGACGGAGAGGAGGATGATGGCAGCGACGAGAAGGTAGAGAGTTGCTCTGAAAGCCTGGATGGTGAGACTGGAGGCGGAGAGGATGATGTGGAGAGCGATGGAGCTGGGGAGAGTTTAGTGGAGGAGAGAGACGAGATCCAGGGAGAGGTGCAAAAAGTAAAGAGAGAACTGGAATTTGAGGGCGAGAGCGAAGCAGATGTTGACAATTGCTTTAAAAGTGATACGGACGGAGGGAATGTGGACAAAGAACGAGATGGGAGCATAAATGATGAAGGACAGAATGAAAGTGAGGAAGAAGAGGTAGCGGTGAATAGAGAAGGAGAGCAAGAGAAGGAAAAGGAGGAGGAAGAGGAGGATGGTGAGAGCGAGGGGGCTTTGGAGAGATGCTCCCTGAGCCAGAGGAACCTGACAGGGAGCATCGAGGAGAGATGCGTGCCGAGCGAAGGAGGAGAAACCGAGTCGGACGCCCAAAACCCCCCAGCAGCTTCGGCTAGTGAGGAGGAAGTCGTCGAGGTTTTTAAGACGGAAGCGTCTCAAGTCCCGCCGGCGACACTCGGCCAGAAGACGGCGGCGAGCGACTTCAAAATTCTCGCCAAAAAGAGAAAAGCTCTGAAGGGTTTGAAAGAGAAACGCCTCCTTCCCGAAGAGGTAGGGTTTGGTGTTGCCCAAATGTGCGTGCTACTGACCCCCACCTCCCACCGCCACCCAATCCCTACCCTGGTTCTGCTTTGAACCTCTTCAAGCATGCATGGGTTACACGCAGACTCCACCATCCAAACTCCACTGCCTTAGGGGCTGGACCTCACCCACACAGTGGAGTATCAATCCATCTGAGCCCTTCAGGACTGGATTGGACAGTTCTGATATCCCTCTTCCCGTTGGCAGTCCAGTCTGTTGGTAGTCTGTCTGCAGCTCGCCGGCCTTGGTGTGTGTTTTTTGTGTGTGCACTCTCTGCTTTTACCTCGTGCCTTTTCGGGTGTTTCTGTGTCGACGGCACGCTTCGATGTTCGTGCGTTGCTTTTGAAATTTTTGTTTTTTCTTTTCCTTTGTTGATTCAGAGAACTGCTACGGCGTCTTTGAGTGAGTTTTGTGTTTGTGTCACTGCAGGAATCCGAGACCAGTAAAAACATTGAGGAGACTTCATCCTCCATAGATGTCAAGGTATGTCATATCATGGAAGTGTGTGACACCCATCCGATCCACCACCATTCATTCGTCCACTCACGCAAATCCATGCAGCTGTTATTTGCCGACCCGCCTCTCAATGTTTCTGGTTCTGTCCCCTGAAGCTGTCGGAGAAGGTTCTGGACATCAACGACCTGTTGGGGAAAGATCACAGAGCGGAATCAAAAGAGGACGAGGAGAACGAGGAGACGGAGGCTGCCAACAGGTTCCTTGTTGTTGTAATTCTCAATAGGTTGCACTTATACATGTGAAAAGTATCTTCTCTCGAAGGCTGTATTTATGTCCTTGTTAGACACAAGCAGTTGTGAAAATTACGTGCTCTTCAGCTCTCCCTCTCTCTCTTTTCAGGCATATGCCGGCTGAAGAAAAAGGCGACTGCCTCGCCCCTAAAGTCGACCGACTCGTCCTCCACCAGTCCGGCCCTTCGCGCTCCCCCTCCCCCTGCTCGGAGCGAGGTGTCGAGCTCCGACCGAAAGCCTCTCTGGGGTTCCAGAGGCCTGAAACCGCCAGAGGTCGGCTGGGCCGCCCTTCTAACGCCAAGCCTGCGGATGATCCCTGCTTTCAAAAAGCCCAAGACAAAACATCGCCTGAGGAAGAGCCAAGCTGGAGAATCCAGAACGACCGAGAGAGGAAAAGGAGAGAGGAGGCGGAGGAGGAGGAGGAGGAGGAGGAGGAGAGGAGTCTGAGGGGAATAAAGAAGGAAAGGGGGAGGAGGAAGGCAGATCAGGAGGTGGAGGAGGAGAGAAAGCGATTGACGGGGGAGAAAGAGAAGAGGATGTGTCTTCTCCAGGAGGAGCTGAGGAGAGAAGAGGAGGAGGAGGAGAGGAATCTGAAGGAGGAGAGCGAGGAAAAACTGAGGTACTGTGGGCATGGGGGAGTATAAATCCTCACCAGATTTTACAGAAGTGCTTTAAACGTAATAACTACAGTGTTTAGCCTCACAACAAAGAACAAAAGCTTTTATCAAATATAAAAATGTCCGGAAAATTGGCTCCATTTGATGATAACTCCTGCTGTATTCATACATGGTCTCACAAATGTCCAGAGCAACGGGCGCAGACAGTTGCTTTCTCACACACAGGCCCTCTGGAATATATTTAGGAAAAACGACCGAAACTATGACCAATGCATTTGCCTCTTAACACACTATTACCATGAGTGTTATGAGGCAAATGCAAATTAAAGTGATACAAGTTTTACGAAGCTCCTGCGGTTTGGACTCACCTAGTAGGCACGTCTTCGTCATACTAAAAACGTGTAATTGTAACGCGCCCCCGCAGGTCTCTGCGGCAGCGTCTCCTGTCCGAGAGAAGAGAGGAGGAGACCAGGCTCGCAGAGGAGTCTGACAGGATGCTGAAGGAACTCCGAGAGGCTGCCCAGAGGGAGAGGGGGAAGCAGAAGCGCAAACTCAGGTCCGACATGAACACATGAACACATTATACAACAAACTTCTCAGCCCCCGAACACCCAGAGACTCAAGGTGCAGACCTGTGACCACCTTTATCCCCCTTAATTATATTTGTTTTCTAGAAATCATCTTGCCTCCCCAGGTGGTCTCGACCCCTAGTTTGGGAACCCTGTAGTGGGGTTAAATCTGCACATGCACTGATCCCATGGGTGGATGCCGACCCTGATTAATGTCTTATTATTAATTATTAACCATGTAGACATGAGAATTAATCAATTTTTAATAGAATAGAGCCCTCTCAAATCAGCTGAACGTGTGTTTGTGGTTAATTACCTTTGGCACAATCCCCAAAATAACGTGTGTGTGTGTGTGTGTGTGTGTGTGTGTCGCGTGCTCAGGGAGGAGAGCGAAGCTTCGCTGGAAGAGCTACGCATCACTCTGGATGGAGAACAAGCGGTGGAGCGCGAGCGGCTGGAATCCCAGAAAAGGCGGGACGTCGAACGTCTCACGGCCCAGTTGGAAGAGGAGCTGCAGGCAGAGAGGAGACGTCTCCAGGGAGAGAGGGAGGAGAAACTGAGCACCCTGAAACAAGAGGTGACGGGCGGCGACGCTGGCTCGTTTGGGGGCCCAGCTCTCTCTCTAATATTTTCCTGGGTTTAAACTTAACTCCAGACGGGACTGCTGCCCCGAGAATGTTTTCTGCAACCGACCAAGCCAAAGCTAAAGCTAAACACAAATACCAGGAACAGCAAACACAGGAGCAAACACAGCCTGAAACATCAGCCAGTGCAGTTGCCTCTGTAGAAAGGGATCAATAAAGTCAAAGCTCAATAAATAAATTGCAAAATTCAAATACCGTCACGGATGATTCATGGAGCTTCCTGATCCAGGCTAGATGTGCGCATAGGTTGGTACATTAGCCTCGTCTTGATCCCCTCCACTACACTTATGTACTTAAAAATCCTTGTGACATCACAGGGATCAAAGGCAATTACAGGGATCACAGGAAAATGAAGACTACAATGCGTATGTGCGTCTTCTTTTAACAACTTGTTATTGGACCCCGAACTACGTCATGCTTGTCTGCACAGTAGACGCTGAAATACCACCACTGTTAGGTGCCGATATAGGCCAGTTAGACAATTATTGCATTCCTCTGTGAAGGTGATGGCGATCATCATCTGGTAGGTTTTCTTTTGGTGGGTTTTGTTTGTTTTGCATGTTTTGTGATCAGGTGATCAGCAGCGCGTCTGCTTCCATCCCGTGTTAACCCTTCATCACTCTATTTGCCAGCTTCCAATAGTTGGATTCCCATAGAAAAAACATTTTCATCTGTTTTCCGTGAGGACAAAAATATCCCTCAGCCTGAAGCAGCTGGTATAGTGGCTTAGTGTCTCACACCGCTGACTTTGGTACAGAAGCTCGGGGGATTTGATTCCTGGTCAGGGGGGCGTGGCTAGAATCCAGTGTGAGGCCCCTGGGCAAAGCCCTTAATGCTACCTGCCTCCCTCTGATATGACTGAAACAGGTTATTGTAAGCAATAACTGCAACTAGCAATTATCTTCATAATCGATTAATCTTGTCGATTATTTTTCTCGATTCATCGATTAGTTGTTTGGTTCATAAAACCCTAAGAGGATGTTTTGTTTTGTCCACACACAAAATATATTTAGTTCACTGTCACAGAGGAGCAAAGAAATCAGAAAATTTTCACATTTAAGAAGCTGAAATCAGAGAGTTTAGAATTTTTTTCTCCATAAAAACTACTTGAAATGATCAATCGATTATTAAAATAGTTGGCGATTCATTTTAGTAATCAATTAATCGATTAACTGTTAAAACAAATGTGTTGTAATGTGTTGAAATAAAACATGTCATTGCAAACCCCTCAGACGTGGAGACAAATATGTGAATAGAAGTGATATTTCCAGCAGACTTGTTATTCTATTATTTATGTAAAAACCAGACACAACTGGAAACATCTCCTGAACTATTTTGAAGGTGCGTGGGGGCAACTGGACTTGATTTGTCTTCATGTGTGTCTGTCTCTGTTTGCACCATTTTGTGTTTATAAAGGTCAAAAGCGTAGAGAGGAGGAGGGAGCTGATGGCCAGTCCACGACCTGAACAGCACCTGGCAGACTACCACCGTGATGTGAGCGGACAGACGCACACACACACATACACACATACACACACACACACACACACACACACACACGTACGTTTGACGGACAGAGTTACATCATCACCACATGGATTAGGTTCTGAGTAGAATATACATTTTTGTGCCAAGAGAGCTGACCTTCGTCTTCCTGCTCTGTGTAGTTGGCCGACGTGCTCCAGGAAGTGCGGGAGGAAGTGCAGCGCGATCACGAGAGGAAGCTGGAGCAGCTGAGGGACGACCACAAGAGAGAGACGAACAAGATCCGAGAGAAATACCTGGATGAGGTCAGAGTGTGTTTCCCCGTATTTCACAAGCAAACATATTTCAGATTAAAACAAATGAAATAATGACGAGCTTAAAGCAACCATGGAGGTCGACACAGTTTGGCCTTTTTCTTTATAGGAAAGCAAACAGGATTGCTGTTTAAAGGGAAGAGTAGTGTAGTAGCATTGTTTTGACACAATTAAAACTGCTGATGTGTAATTCTTCATTATCAGGACCTTTCTGAATTATGTTACATTATCTATCTAAATTATTAGACAAGCAGCTCCTCTCATAACTGAGCGTTTTTCCTGTACTCACAAGGCTTTCAGTTCTCCCCATTGGTTGTCAGTCAATGGAACGGTTGTCATTCATGATAATTAAAAGAGAGAGTGTGTGTTCCAGGAGACCGTGCAGAGGGAGCGCTTGCTGTCCACGCTGCAGGAGGACAGAGAGCGTCTCCAGGCCTCCCACGCCGTCCAGCTGGAGAAACTGCGGCTGCAGCTCGATGCGCAGATACAAAAGAAACATCTTACACACTCGCGCAGGGTGAGACGCGCAGATTTTACTAACAAGTGCTGTACCTTTTGGGAACATTAACACCACCTTTTCAAAGTGTAAAGCCAGTGCCTCATAAAGAACTCGTCTCCTCTTCATCTGTTCTATTCCGTCCCCAAAGGAGTTAGAACTGCAGGATCTGGCAGATCAGTTGGAGCTGAGAGCCAAAGAGCTGAAGAGCCAGGAGGCCCTGCTGCAGACCAAGGTCTCGGATCCAACACTGCACGTACGACAAACCGCCGGTAACTACTGCTGGAACCGGGTGGAATACTGAGTTCTGTCTCTTATCTTATCAGGCAGCTGATCTGAAGAGGAGGCGGAAGAAGCTCGGGGAGGAAGAGGAGGAGTTGGACGGGCAGATAGAGGTGTGAGGCCCCAACTTTTTCTCAGTGAGAAGCATTTTATTCACCTGCCCCTCCATCTGCATTATCAAACCCCCCCTTATTTCTCCACCTGTGTGTTCAGGCCTTACCCCGGCTGATGCAGGACCGAGACCAGCTGAAGGCGCAGCTGGAAAGGACGAGGGAGGAGAGACAGCGAGCCCGAGAGCTGGCCAGGGAGGAGAGGAGCGAGGCCAAGGCGGAGGGGGAGAGGCTGCGGGAGCAGAGGGACAAAGCCCGAGACGAGAGCAGGAGAGCGAAGGAGGAGAAGGAGAGACTGGAGAGCAAGGTGACGTTGCTGCAGGAGAGGTGTGACCGCCTCGTCCGCAGTGTCAGGTACAGTAACACAGGACACTTACAAACAATCAAGCAGCAACAGAAATATAAAAGCTGTCGAGTATCTTTGACTTGATTTATACTCCTGCAGTAGAAGTAAAATAGAGCTCAGATCAAGTAATGTGGGGGGGGAATCACCATTTTTGTTTTGTTGTTTTAAGTAAAGGAGAAAAATGTTTGCTCCTTTTGCGTCTTGCCTGTTGCAGCGAGTTGGAACAAGGCGAAGGAACAAGTGCCTCTGCCAGACGAGAGACCAGACAGGACAAAAAGGAGGAAGAGGAAACAGAGGTGGCTGCGCCCTCCGGTGGCAGGAGAGACTCATCGCTGCACGTAGAAGACCTGGACGACTCTCCTCTCTCGCCTGTACCAGACAGCCAGAGCAGCATGGACGAGTAAGGACAAAAGTTGTCGTATTATACGTGCCCTTTAGGTTTTCACTGCGAAACAACCGTCAGTTCTTACTCCTGTTTGACTAATGGTTGATAGAAATTATTGATCGCGATTCGTGGGGTTGAAAGGTTTCCTATTATTCTCGGGATGTCATGCCATAAATTAAATTTGTGCACATATTTCACCTGTGTTTCACTAGTTGTTTGGCTTGTGACCTCTTCCAGGAGCAATGTTTAGTTTGTACCTTCAGCCCTACATTCCCACATGTTTTGAGTCCAGGGTCCGACGCTACATCTCGTCACACGGCGCCTCCATCCCGAAAGCCAAACTCTTCCTGGAGAGGGAGAGCAGCCGACTGGTGGAGAGACGGGCAGCTCTGCAGGCGGCTCAAACCAGCTCCTCCCAGGACCCCAACCACGACGGAGGGCTGACCGAGGAGATGATTAGAAACCTCCTGCAGGTAGGAGAGGAGTGTTGTCAACCTCCAGCTTAAAGACAATTGGTGTGAAGAGGAAAAAAACAGAGGGGTTAATTGCTGGTTGCTCTGTCAGGAGGACAGAAATGTGGCGGAGCTGCAGCGGACGGTTCAGAAAGGCCACTCGCTCCTGCGGAGGAAAGAGGAGCAGCTCCAGCAGCTTGAGAGCTCCATCGCCGAAGAGGTCAGGACGAGTCGCAGAGTAAACTCACCTAACACGTTTTGTGAAAAAATCTGCGAACATTTCCTCACGGTCCGAGAGCAAGAAAAGCTAAACAAAACAAACACTTAAAGTTTAGTTATTTTCTTTCTGCTTTTACTAGTAATTATTATATTTAAATTATTTTAACTAAATCTCAAAAGAATGAGAATTTGGATTTATTAATTTGTTGTTTGTTATGTTTCCGGTCTTTGCTAACTGGGTCACTGTATATGAACATTATGTCTGTTTTTTGGATTCCACACCATCTGGTCGTTTTGTTCCTTTAGCCTCTGTCAGAGGATCTGTCTCGCTTGGCCGGAGAGAGGAAGGTGACCTTCGACGTGACGGAGTCGGACCTCAGCAGCACTGTGGACCCACCGGTCGGGACAGGTGACACATCAACCAGATCGTTTTTTTAACTAATCCACAAATCTCTTATTCCAATCGACTCGCCATAGATTGTAGCAAGGCCAGGCCTGTCATCTCATCCCATACACCTTGCTCTGTCGTCAGGAGGTCACCCCACGGTCCCGGCCAAAGTCCAGGAGTTGGCAGAGTCCCTGCAGCAGATCTCAGGCCAGCTCAACACTGTTCTGAGTGCACTGGGTTCAATAGCTCAGAGGCCACAGAGTGCCGCGTCTTACGCAGACTTCCCTTTGCCTCACTCCGCCCCAGCTCCCACCTCCACCTCCGACCCTGTCGTGCCCCAGATGTACACCCTGGGCCCCGGCTTCTTCGCACCACCGCCTGCCCCCACGAGGCTCCAGGAGCCTTCGTGGAACTGGGCGACTCAGGGAAGCTCTGCAGCCGCCGCTCTTTATGGCGCCCCCATCAACAGCCGGTGGAGCCCAATTTACCCTGGTGGGCCATTCCGCTTTTTAAATGGATGAAGCACCAATAAATGTTAAAAGGGGTTTTGTCGGTTGCAACAATTGTTGGTCTCTTCTCCAGGAGCCGCGATGGACCCAGTCGCCTCGAGCACCATGAGGACCAGCTCAGCCTACGCACCGTACACTCCTGTCAGGTAGCCTGCAACACACATGTCCTCATGACCACAGCTTACGTACACATCCTCATTTACTCAAAATGTACTCACAACGATCCAAAACCTGTGTGTGTGTGTGTGTGTCTCAGTGAACACGGTCGGCGGTCCGTTCAGAGCTCAGTGGAGATGGACGGTCAGAGGCTGCAGGGGCTGATCGACGGCAACAAGAGGTGGCTGGAGATGCGCAAAAAAGACACCAGCATGTATCCTTCTGTCACACGAGTTTGTCCACACACACACACACACACACACACACACACACACACACACATACATTCTATCTCTCAAACACACAAACACACACACTAAACCGCATTAATGTGTGGTATCCACTAGCCTGGTGTAGCCAGACTAAAACCAAACGCATATTCTTCTCTGTCTGTGTGTGTGTGTGTGTGTGTGTGTGTGTGTGTGTGTGTGTGTGTGTGTGTGTGTGTGTGTGTGTGTGTGTGTGTGTGTGTGTGTGTGTGTGTGTGTGTGTGTGTGTGTGTGTGTGTGTGTGTGTGTGTGTGTGTGTGTGTGTGTGTGTGTGTGTGTGTGCGTGTGTTGTCGTGACAGTGTCATGTATCTTTAACTCCACTCTTCCAGACCTCTGTTCACTCGCTACCAGGCCCCGTCCTCCGCGAGCGGCCTGGTCCAGTTGGGCCTGGACGACAACAACCAGATCAGAGTCTATCGTTGCTGAGGACATGACGCACACACCGAGGACTTTGACAGACTCTAATAACTCTTTTTGGGTCAGGGAGCTGTGGCGTTTACACATGCAGGTCATGTGAGAGTCCTGCGCAGCCTTTTACATGTCAGTGAAAAGTCCAAGCCACCCTCTGCTGCGATTGGAGGAAAAGCTTGACTGTGGAGGTTATGGCAAATTATGTGTTGAGGCCTAAGGACTTTTATCTTCCGAATCAGATATGGCTGCTTGCAGCAGAAAAACTTTTTTAAACACCTTCAGTGTCACCTACAGATTTTGAGCCCCGTGCTAAAAACGTTTTTTAAAGGTTACATTTCTTTTCTTTTCTTTTCTTACCAAGCGTCAGACAATCACGGAGATTTACTTACTTACTTTACGAACATTTCACATACATCGTCCGATTTGTCTTCATGTGATGAACTCATCTATTTCTGCAGGCAGGACACAGCACTAGAAAAAAAAATCATGGCTTTACAGATACACAGAGGCCAAGTTGCGTTTCATTTCAAGGTCACGTTTACTCACTGGTTTTGTCAAATAATTGTATGAAAACTGTTCTTTTTGTAAAAAAAGATTTTTAGGTGAAGCCAATATATATATATGTATATAAATACATATATATATATATATATATGTATATATATAGCGGTTGTCATGAACCATCTTTTTTAACATATTTTCAGGTAGAGACAAAATGTCCTTTGTGCATTTGCTATCTATGGGTGTAAATTATGTATTTTTTTATGAAACTGTTTAATAAATTTTATTTTATGAATGTTTGCATTTCATTTCCCGTGCACTTACGCACTGACACTTGCGTACCGTGCTGCAAATGGCTCAGGTCCTTCCTACATCCGGCCCGTGTACTCTCCACTGCGAGGGGCGGGCAGCCACCGCTCAACTAAATCCCATCAATCAAGAAAATGGCAAGTACATTTATAATTTAGCTTTCAATGACGCAGATAAAGTTATAATACTTTACACTCACCTGGGTCGAAAACTGTATCACATAATTACAAAAGTGCTTCACTCTGGCTATAGATGCCACCAATCTAGTGTCACTCATATTTTTCCAATGATCATCCAATGTCATTTTAACAATGCATACAGGCCTAAAGCTTTGTAAAATGTTCTCTTATGATTTATTACTCCTATGGTAGAATAACATTTCGGAAGTTGTATTTCGTAACGCTGAAGTTAATGGGATGTTGTTGTAATATTATTCTTTCTTGTGGCAGCTGCCGGATGATAATACAGGCCACGGCGTGGCACACCGAGTGGATGAAATAATGACAGCCCTTCGCGGTAGGTGTCAGGATTGGGATTGGAGGGATTGACCACAAAAAGCACTTTACAGTATGAGTCACATTCACCCATTCACACAGCGCTGATATTTACCGCGCTTTTTCTGTCACATTCATACACTGCCAGAAGCAATTTAGGGTTAAGTGCCCAAGGCCACAGCGGCATGTGGACTGGGTGAAGCTGGGATTGAACAGCCGCCCTTCGGGTTGCTGGACGACCAACTCTTATCTCCTGAGCTACAGCGCCCGCAGGTTGTTTTTCACATTAGGCATTATTGCCCTGCACTGAACTTAAGTGACATTATACAGCTACTGCTGTCCAGTTTTTACATTTAATCGTCTGTCCTGTGCCACGGACAAAGTCCATGATGATCCATCAAAGCAAACTTCATCTTACATTATCCTAGATCTCCCGGAAGTGGTTTAGTCAACGAAGGAGTGTGTGGAGAGTGACGGGCATTGTTGCCCCCGCTTGGGGGGAACCCTTCATCCATGATGTCGGCATCATCTTTTTCTGAGGACAGTGAAATTGAGATGGTATGTGTTTATTAGCCATAGTCAGTCATAGTTCATTCATGGATGTTTAGAATACAGAATTTGCACGATGTATCGCTTGTCTGTGCTTGAATCAAAATGTAAAATGGGTCAGTATTAAAGTTATCTGACTTGATACTGTAGGTAACTTGTGTCTCACACAGTCATGTAAATTATGGATTTTCGCCCAGAGATGGTGTGTGGATGTTTTCAAGACAGGGATGTGACGTATGCCTGCTCTCATGTATATATTAATATCTCTGTCTCTGTCTTTTCTTAATTCCTCTTATATACAGTAACCCTGGGCTGGCAGCAAAGCGACAGTTCCGAAGAAGGCCTTCCTGCTGTTGATCTGATCTCTGATGGCAATTTTTGCCCAGGAGCTGGCTGTCTGAGAGTTCACAAAGGAGGTCCTTGCACAGTCCCCCCTGACTGGAAAGTCTGTGAAAGGTGGACCCCCGAAAAGAGAGCTGGATGTTACCAAAGTGCAGGCCATTACAGGTATGTTATTGTCTTGGGTTATGTTTTAGTTGGAAAGCTTCTTTTTTTTATTTTTAATGCATCAGAATCACATGGAGATTGACGTAAGAATTAGGGTTAGAATCAGAAATATTTAACCTTTGCAAAATTCATCAGTAACTGGTGTCGGCGGCGTGGAGCTGCTGCTGGGGCGGAGACGCCGGCTGTTCTGGGCGGTGAAGGAATTGCCGAACATTCGCGCCGGTCCGCCCACTCCTTCAGCAGCAGCTCCGCGTCACGTCAGCTTTTCCAGCATCCAGCATCCAGTCCCTCAGCAGATCGCTCTGGCGACTTCCGCCTCGTCCTCGCGGGCCGCCGCCGGTTACTGATGAATTTCGCGTAGTTAGGGAGCAGGGAGAACATTTCTACAGGGCAGAAGCTGCATAAAATAAAATAAAACACACACAATAAATATCACAACTAACAAAAAAAAAAGGCGTTCCCGCAGGCCTGGGGCGACCTCCGGAGTGACCATTTGAGGAGGCATGGCGGCGACCGTGGGGGGACCTCCTGATGGGGGGACCCCGGGGGGGGCTCCTGATGGGGGGACCCTGGGGGGGCCTCCTGATGACAGAACAAGGTGGAGAAGAGAAAGGTGTAGAGATGAGATAACGGGTAACAGGCCTCGCCACGATCTATGGCGAGTCGATGGAATGTCAGAAACCTCTAAGATCTGAATGAAAATAGTGTAAAGAAATGAAAAGAGATTCATGGTTTCGTTAAAAATGATCTGGTCGATGCGTTACCTGTCCCGACCGGTGGGTCCACATCGCTGCTGAGGTCCGAGTCCGTCACTTCGATGATGTAGCGCTGGAACCTGGACACAAGACAAGCGGGAATGTAGGGCTGAAGGTACCAAAGACCGTGCCCTGCTCTAATTCAAACACTGAATGTTCTACTTGACAATAAACATTATTGTCAGACATGTTCGGCCTCATCTGCCATCAACTGTTTATGAGATAAATACAAACAATCGTATATTGTTAGCATTATTTGAAGTATCAGCCGGTCACTGTCAATCACTGCTGAATGATGGAAAATATACTCACATCCTTTACTTAAGTAAAAGCTGCAATACTTCAATGTTAAAATACTCCCACACAAGTAAATTCTTGCACTTAAAATTCTACTTGAGTAAAAAGTATGGAAAACAACCAGGGAACCACTGGTGTAATATCAACTTGAATATGAAAGTTAACTAGTAGCTACTGTGACTGTCACAGATGTAGTGAGAGGAAGATGTAAAATGTGGTGGAGTGGAAGTACCTGAAAATTGGACTCAAATATGGTACTTGACATAAAATACCAATATCCTTATATTTGTCATGTTCGGACTCCTGTGTTACTGTACCTGAGATGCTGGGGCACCTCTCTCCTCCTCTTTCTTGTCTCTCGTATTTCCTGAACACAGGGTGAGAAATAAGGGGTTGATACTGTCGATGGAGCGGTGGCTGAATAAAAGTCTTTTCAGAGAGAAAAAGTAGGGGCCTCTATCTGCCCGCTCACCTTCTTAGCTTCCTCGATCTCCCTCCTGCTCCTCTCCGGATCTCTTTTCTGGCAAGAGACAGAAACATCATTATTCCACCTGGTTCAGGCTGGAGTAGCAGTGATTTGTCACAGGTGCAGTGTGGGATCCAAGACCTTGACCCTCTGCATGGCATTGTCCATTCTGTTCCTCTGCTCTGGCGTGTAGTGCCGCTGCATCAAACTTTCTGAATCCTTGAGCACAAAGTAAAACGGATGGACAGGAGAGGAGTCATTTATGAGGCACCGACTTTACACATGAAAGGTGGTGTAATGTTCCCAAAACATACAGCGCTGCATTGTTATTAAATCTGCGCGTCTGTCCCGTCTCACCTTGCGCAAGTGTGGGAGATGTTTCTTTTGTATCTGTTTTTCGAGCTACAGAACATTTGTAAGAATTCTGTTTGATTGCCATGAATTTCCTACCGTCGGATTGATGCTATAACTTTGAGCCTCAAGTTCTTCCTGGGAGCAAAAACACTGTCGCTGTGACTGCACCGGTTGCTGGTGAAATATGAAAACACACTCTGACCACCTTCAGGTATTGCATTCGGATGGTGTTCATCTCTCTCTCTTGCGGTCGTCCCTCACCACCTGGGGCGCGTCAGACAGCTACACAGCAGGAAGACGGAGGTCAGCTCACGGCACCGGAAAAAATAGATTCTACTCAGACCTTGAAACATGTAGAGACAAGAATCAATGTGATGTTGGTGTAACTCTGTGTCCAGTGTGCGTGTGTGTCCGCTCACATCTCGGTGGTAGTCTGCCAGGTGCTGTTCAGGGTCTTTCAGGTCCCGCCTCCTCTCTGCGCTTTTGACCTTTATACAGACAGAACGGTGCAAACACAGACAGACACGCACGAAGACAAATCAAGTCCAGTTGCAGCATCGGAACAGTTCAGGTGTTGTTTCCAGTCTCTATGTTAATGTTAGAAAAAAACTTGTCTGCTGGAAATATCTCTCCAGTTTCACGTATGTGTCACCACGTCTGAGGGGTTGCAATGATTCTGTCCATTTTCACTTTAACACAAGCAGACAACGACTGATGTCCACACCCTGCTGATCACCACAGCTGATCACTTGAGACAAAACATGCAAGACGAACACATGTAAAAAAAAAAAAAACTAAATCCAACAACCCACCTGTTGGGAGTTGAGACTCGCCGGTTGCCTTAGGTCGACTCGTGTACACCAACTGTAGAAGGAAAAAGTTCCACGGTGCTCTGGTGCAAAAGATGAAACGGAAATGTGTGTAGAGTATTATTATTATGGAGTATTCTACGGTAAGAGAACCATGAAGCTCGGTCGGCTCTTAAAACCTCAACTTCAAAGCCACTAACCAACTTCAGAGCCACTAACCCACTTCAGAGCCACTAACCCACTTCAGAGCCACTAACCCACTTCAGAGCCACTAACCCACTTCAGAGCCACTAACCCACTTCAGAGCCGACCCACTAGAACATCCTCTCAGCCTTCTCCTCCACTCCATCTTCCAACGCCTGGCGAACAGCCGATATTCCAGTGGGTCTCCCTTGAACACGGGAACGTTCTGAAGGGGCAGAGGTTCTAGTCTCTGCTGATTAGTAAACATCCCAGCAACACCCCCTGGAAGTGAAGTTAAAAATTACACCGTAGCCTACCAGATCATTGCCATCACTTTTACAGAAGAACGCAATAATGATCCAATTATCTTTTATGGGTGCTTAGATATGGCATCGTCTACTGTGCATATGAACATGACGCAGATCGTGGTCTATTAAGTTAGTTCAGAGAAGACTACTTTTTTCCCCTCACATACTCATTGTAGTCTTCATTGACAAGTTGCCATGGTAACTGGATCAAGCCATATGCAAAGCGTGTAAAACTAATTTCACACAAGCTACTTCTAATTTTGTGTCAGCATCACAAGACCTTTAGGATTAAAAGTTGTCAAAATCCTGAGTTTTTTTTCAGAGGCCCTTTTCATTATTATTATTTTTTTAACGTTTGTTCTTGTTCGTTCTTCTTTCTCATCAGCATTCATATTTTCATTATTTTACTCGATTCACTGGCACAATGACTAACATGGACATATTCATATATAACTTCTTGTCTATTATTATAACTATAATAGACAAGAAGATAACTATTATTAATATTATTAATACTACTCATTTCTATTTATTTGTTAGTATATCATTGTTCTTCCTCCTGGGTCCCAGACATTATCACACCTCAAAATACATCCATATTAATTAATTAATTAAATAAATTATTTTTATTCAATTGTTGCTATCATTTTTTGGTTTGTTTAAACATTCGTTCTCTACATCACTATCATGAATATGAATTACTGTATTTGTCCTTTGTCCCCCAATTAATCTATTTCTTTAAATCTATTTTTTAAACAACTGGAATCCAGTCTTCATCAATCATTCAAATAACTTTAAAATTCTTTTTTTTTTAATACGACATTAGTTATATTTAATTATTTAAATGAAACCTTTACACCCCAGCCCGTCCAACCCGCTCTGCTACTCCCAGTTCAGACCGCACCTTTGTCCTTCAATAAAAAAAAAGAAAAGTATATTCTAAAATGGAGCAGTAATGGAGTAAGGGGTGAGCTAAACAAATGTACTTACATTGTTATGTTAGTATTGAGTGTTCTTGTCCAGGTATGAACACTCATACACACCCTGACTATATTTTGTTAAAGCTTATATTATAAACAGCAAAAGGAGAAGAATAACAGACACATCTGAAAATTCAGACTTTTATTCAGTAACCACTCATTGCAACACTTGGCATTAAAATAATGTTTGTCATACAGTACAGTGCAAGAAAAAAATACAGTTGCAGTCAAGAACTAAATACAACCATCATCGATACTGTCCAATGACAATAAACTGCCTCGAGGAACTGACCAATCAGAGCACAGTATGAGATTCAGAATACTTTATTAATCCCAAAGGGGCAATACATTTTTACAGTCCATCCCATCCATGTAAATAAATAAAAACAACAAAAACAAAATCAACAGATAAATAACGAGAGCAATCAAACATCAACATGCCAGTGACAACAAGTGCGCGGGTTGCGTTCAGTAGACTGATACCTGAAGGAACAAATGAATTGCCGTAACAATCAGTTTTCGTGCAGGCACATGATAGCGCCAGCCTGACGGCATAACTACAAATTCACTGGAGTGCATGGTCGAGTTGGGTGATTACTTTTTTCTTGAATTCCATTTCTGTCCAGTTCAATCCCCATAGAGCCCAATGTTAAAATGCCCAACTTTACAGCAGAATCAGACATTAAACAACATTTTACAGCCTGGTAGAAAAACAAGTTTTGATCCCAATGGCTAATTCGAAGTTAGGGAGGTAAAAAATGGTTGAACTTTAAAGTTAAAAGGCTTAAAGTCGGTTAGCTCACTGAGTAGCGTCAGCGCCCCATTTACAGAGGATTGAGGCCTGCATGGGTCGCAGATTTGACCCCGGCCCTTTGCTGCATGTCTTCCCCTTTACGCTAAATACTGTCCACTCCAAGGAAACAACATGGTGTAGTTTTCTGCCTCTGGGTTACAACATATGCGTCTTATCTTCCTTTTACTTTCTTTTCCCCCTTGTGTCTCTACAGTAACCATGGCGGCAGCATTTGTGCCATCTGATGAAGGTAAAAATTAACCAGAACCACCATCGACTCACAATGCACAGATGATCTCAAAATACATCCCCCCCCCCCCCCCCCCCCCCCCCCCCCGGAGGTCAATAAGGTTTGTGTTATCAAATCTTATTCATACTGTTGCATGTGGTTTTATATTGCGGTGCCTCGCTCTGCCTAGTGAGCTGTGTACTTGACACACAAGAGCAGAATTAAAACATAAAAGTAAAATGTAATTTGTTTATGCAGTGATGAGACGCAAAATATACAGAACCTCACAATAGGAATGATGTAAATTGGTGATGTGCCTTTTTAGACAATTTGTTTTATTTTGTGGACAGTGTTACTTCAATTTGTTTTTGGAATATGACACTTTTTCGTCCGGAGATCCGTAGGCAACAGCTGTTTTTTAAATTAAGTAAATTCTTTATTGTAGGTAATGCTGATCTTTGAAAGGTCTTGGTCTAGATGCTTATTTCTTTGCCTGTGTCTCTTTCCCTTCAGCCACTGACTTCACTGGGCAAATGCCTGACGCGCCTGTCACTCAGATGTGCAAGGACCTGTGTCTCAGTCTCCTCGTCCGAACACATAAAAAACAGTCTTTGTATAAAAAAAATGGACGTGGTCTCCAGGTCTGGAAAGTGAAGCCAATGCATAGTGACTCAGACCTGTACTCTGCAATGGCCAACAGATGGCGACTCAACTTGTTGAGTCTATGACATGTCTATGAGAAAATGCCTCGACTTCTCACTTGATTTAAAACCTCAGTAAACATTTTCATAAGGAGTGTATGGTTCAATATCCAGTTTCAAAACTGGAGGAACTGCGGCTGCAGCTGGAAACGCAGATACAAAAAAAGAAACATCTTACACACTTGCACAAGGTGAGACGGGACAGACGCGCAGATTTAATAACAATGCAGCGCTGTATGTTTTGGGCAACATGACAACACTTTTCAGTGCCTCATAAAGGATTTCTCTCCTCTTCATCCGTTCTATTTTGTCCTCAAGGATTCAGATGAAGTGCTCAGATCTTACACTCCGAAGCAGAGAACCACAATGCAGGCGGCCATTCAGAGAGTGAAGGTCTTGGATCCCACACTGCACCTTTGACAAATCCAATTTAGATGAAAAATAAAAAATAATTTCTCCATTAGAAAATATATGGTTTACTTCCATGTTATTAAACTATACAGTCATGTCTAAAAAGTACATAGAACAATGACAAATAACAATTCAATACCTCAACGCACCTGTAGGAGTAGCGAGGGACAGTCAGTACCATCACAGGCCGCCAGGCGCTCTTCTCTCAGTCCCCTGCAGCGGGTCATAAAATATGCAAATGAGGACAAAATCAAATTTAACAGACTAAAACGGCCAAAACACACGTAAATACTCAGAAATGTGTTAATAAGTATGTCGTTACAATTATTTACGGTTCAAGAATTTAAAAATAAAAAAAAGACCTCTAACACGTCTTACCTGCACAACAGCTAACCAAGTTTAGCCGGGAAGATGCAACTGCGTCACAGCGCCATTGTGTTAATTGTCCTCGAGGGCTTATTAAAATGCACAACCACCCGTAAAACACGGGAACATCTCAATACACCAATAATATCAACATCCAATCATTTTAAGGTCATTAACGCGTGGGACAGTAAAGAGAAGGGGTGAGCTAATGAGGCTAGCATCTAAGCTAACGTCGACCTTAGCTGGCCGCCATCTTAGCTACGTATCTTTCGCTCAACCAGCTAAGTAGATGAAGAAACGTTTGCTCGTGGTGAAAGTTTTACCTGGCAAACTTTTGTCCGTTTTTTTTCTCATCGGCCCCGGTGGTGTTGTCGATCAGTTGTCAGTTGTTTGGCCGCTTCACCGTGTTCGTAGAGGGGGGAGAAAGAAGCGACAGTCTCTCTCCCGCTTCTTGTTGAAACCGCGTCTCTGACTGGCTGAGACTGTGAGGTGTTCACGG
Source organism: Scophthalmus maximus (assembly GCF_022379125.1). Lineage (NCBI taxonomy): Eukaryota > Metazoa > Chordata > Actinopteri > Pleuronectiformes > Scophthalmidae > Scophthalmus > Scophthalmus maximus. The sequence continues at coordinate 20,633,582 of NC_061525.1, forward strand.
ACCCTCGTACGTTTCACATCACCCAGGATTCACTGCTAACTTGAACTTTTTTTTTGTCTTGTCACATGGTTTGTTTGAAAAGATAAAAGACGATAACAAAGGCGTATTTTTTGATAAATGTTCCAATATCAATGCATTAAAAGATAGTGAGGCACATATTACTCATCTAGTAAGACCACATCAACCTCTGGTGAAATGGTTTTTGTGTACTTGTACATTCATCTTGATTTGTTGTGTGCATTGAATATTTGATATATTGTAATGCACTTCAAAGTACCATTATTTATTATCACAAAGTATGTGTTTTAGTCGCTTTGGACAAAAGCGTTAGCTAAATCAATGTAATGTAATTCACTTATATTGTTATAAGTTAGTATTGTGTGTAGTTGTTGCAAGTATGTACACTCATCCACACCCTCATTATATTTTTTCATAGAATATGGAAAATCTAGTTTAAAGGTCGCCAACCTCGCCGTTAAACGCAGAAACAGCAAAAGGAAGAAATAAAAGAGACACACAACTGAAAATGAGACTTTTACTCAGTAACCGCTCATTGCAACGCTTGACATTAAAATCTGTTTTTTTATACAGTACAGTGCAAAAAAAATACCTTTGCAGTCAAGAAGTAAATACAATCATTATTATCATCATCGATACTCTCCTATGAGAAGGACGGCTGGCTCGAGGAACTGACCACTCAGAGCACAGTACATGATTAGAACATTAAAGGCCACTGACAGACTGGACATGATTCATGTTGTCATGTTGTAAACACACACACACACACACACACACACACACACACACACACACACACACACACACACACACACACACACACACACACACACACACACACACACACACACACACACACACACACACACACACACACACACACACACACACACACACACACACACACACACACACACACACACACACACACACACACACAGCATATAAACAGCAATTTAAAAATGCATTTTTGATTCATAGGTCAAATGTAATATGGACAGTATAAAATACGTTTTTTTTGCGAGTGTGTACATTGTTATCTTCATCGTCAGCAGTAAATAAACATCGATGACAACAGTTATATCGATGGTGGCAGCGAGAGGACAAAACACTTCAGCGTCACTCGATGGTGATCCAGCGACTCATTGGCAAAACAGTGTCCATACAAGTGGAGGGGGAGGGGCTTACACCCCAGTACTAACTGGCTGATTGGCTGTGAGAGGGCGGAGACACGCCCAGCATTAAAAAAAAAAAGGCTACTGGCTGTGCTCTTTGAGAACGTGAGGGAGACGCAAACGGAGAAAGAAGGACAGTAAGGCAGAGAGGAGGAGCTGAGCTCATCGCAGAAGAACTGACCAATCTAGAAGACGTAGATCTTATCTCTCTGGACGGTGTCGAGGTCGTCATCCATGGTCAGCAGGACCTGAGAGGGAACAGGAGATCGAAAAATTAAAGAAGTTCCACCCAGACACAAGTATTTCTGAATCATCAACGCAACATTGAATTGACAAGTGTTTAATCTTCTCAATTTAATTGTGCGTGTTTACTTGCGTTCAGTCATTAAAGACACAACAAACTCGGATTATACCAGGAAGGATCCAAACATGGCGATGGAGGAGAGGAAGTGCCAGATGTCGTGGTCGTCAAAAAACGAAAGCAGGATACAGTCCCTGTTGTGCTCGCGGGACTCTGCTGGTGTTTTCTGCGGCAGCCGAGAGAAACACAATGAATGAATGAATGAATGAATGAATGAATTGTGTGTTTGTGTTACTGACCTGCCAGGTGCTGAGGCCCTGGAAGAAGAAGTACAGCGCGAATCCCCAAACCACAGCCGTGAAGAGAATACACACCAACGGCAGACACTTGATTCTCTCGCCACTCCGCAGCTTAACACACACACACACACAAAACCCGATTTCTTTAGATACACAGTACAAGACAAGTCTGTTTTGTTTTTTTAAATGCATGGATTCACTCTGCACACCTTCATGATGATGTAGAAGGCAAAGTAGAGCAGCAGGTTGCAGATGCCGATGGCCAGCAGGTAGGAGGCGAAGTCATTAGGTCTCTCTATGAGGCCGTAGGCAGCTCTGCGGCGAGGGAATGAGAGCAGAGGAAGAGACAGATGATGTAATCTGTCTCATATCAATTCATATTATTCCTACTTGACTTCCAGAGAAACACTCACAGGGACCAGTTGACTATGTTCCCCATTACGAGCAGAACCATGCGGTCCTGAAAGACAGAATAACGAGGGGGAATTACAATACAACCCTTCAGCACTATGATGCACAACTCTCTGGTCGTTACTCACAATGTACATAGGTCCACTGCACTGTCTGATGGAATCTGTGTAGATGATGTTCACCATCCTACGCAGGACCCCAGAGTCTGACACACACACACACACACACACACACACACACACACACACACACACACACACACACACACACACACACACACACACACACACACACACACACACACACACACACACACACACACACACACACACACACACACACACACACACACACACACACACAATGTGAGAACGCATATGAAAGCAAACTTTTCACCGGTTCTGATGCGTTTGCAAATTTTCGGGCAGGTCGGAGCACGTTTATTGCCTTAAATTAGTAATTTATTCGTATGACAATAATAATAAAAATAATTCCTTGATTCCAAAAGGTCCTCGCTCTGACTTTGTCAGTGGAGCTCGGGCCCTAATAAAAAAGCAACACACAATATAATATTCTGTGTACAGTCTGTAGTTATTGACTAGTTATTCAGTGGAATAAAACATATGTTAGGTGTTTCTCGTTATAACGAGAAAGTTGCATGTTACAACGTGATAATAATTTTCTCGTTAAAACAAGATCTACTGGAAGAATGTATCGCCAAACATTTTAAGAAACAAGTAGACCCTCCAATTCTCCCAGATGTAAACTGTGTTACAGATCTCGTTTTACCGAGAAAATTATAATGTTCGAGTGAGAAAATGATCTAATTTTAACGAGAACGTTGTCAAGTTATAACGCGAAACTTTCTCGTTGTAACAAGTAATAACGAGGAACACCGGAGATATTTTTAATTCCACTGTGGCAGTTCAGCGCTTCCGTATGTAAACCACCCAGAACATCTAAGAATTAGAATGCCGGCATGTTCGGTTGTTGCTCAGGTTGGTTTCTTACCGAGCCTCCAGCGGCCCATGTAGTAGAGCTGCGTGCTGAGGAGGAGCGTGGCCAGAATGTGGATCACTGAGAAAACGATCCAGAAAACCGTGTTTCCCCTCCCGAAAACCTGCAAACAAACCCCGATCATGAAATGTGTGTGTTTTGCACGTTAATCATCAGCCCATTTTTGCGCTCTGTGTGTGTGTGTGTGTGTGTGTGTGTGTGTGCGTGTACTTACAACTCCCAGCACAGAAAAGAAGATGACTGCAGCCAGGCAGGCGTAGGCGGTGTACGCGCTTGCATTGATGTCTGGGTGTCTCTTCTGATACAGCTTCAACATGCACAGCCCAGCGATCATGTACATGAACGAGGTGTCTGTGAAAGAGAGGTGGGAAGATCGCGACACACACATTTAACCTCATCATCCAAAACAATAAAAAAGAATGAGAAGCAAGTCACTGCAGATCGTTATCACTGAAATTGCAGCTCAGATTTATTGTCGTCATTACAAATGACCGGCTTTCACTCTCTTCAGAAAATAAAATGGGACTTGCGGAGTGATCGTGTCCCATTAACAGACATTCTGCCTTGTCTGGTGAAGCGCCTCTAACAATTGTACTCAATGAATTTCAGAAGCGGTAAGATGCTCTTCCCTGTCAGCCCCGAGCACAATAAATCAAAAGACTATTTCCAACAAGCGACCATATGTATCCTCGCAGACGGCTCAGAGAAAATAATCCCAGCTTCCTCGACCTTCCTTCAAAACGACAGTGTCATCCCTCTGCAGTGTGCAAAACTCTTTCTAGACTTTCAGATAAAAGTTTAACACCAGATGGCTGTGTTATTGCTCGTACTCCGCCGTCGTACGGAGAAACAACACAGGAAGAAGTGAGGTCCAAGTGGGGAAAGAGGCAAACTTACCAAACTGGAAGTTGGTGTAGTTGGGACAGACGTGGTAGCAGGCGCTGAGCAAGCCTTCCATCATCAGGGCGGTTCCCATGGCGTAATACAGACCAAAGTGCTTGGGGATACCACATTCCTGAGGGGGTGGCAGAGAGGAACGTTGCTCTAATAGCTCAGATAAAGTCGAATAATAATTCCAAAAGTGCTGCATCATGTATCTGGGAGTTTCGTTTCTCCCATTTCTAGGTTTTTCTGAACCAGAACGCCGTTGCAAAGGAAGCTGATTCATGTTCACGTTCTCACCCACAATTTATCACAATTCAGTCTAAGATTATACCTGAAATCCAGATTTACTGTGCATGCACGCACGCGCATACTTGTGCCTTACATGCGCGTGAAGATCGTTGCGGACCAGGGCCCGATTGTGGACGATGTCTCTCTTGAGGACAATAAGGAGGAAGAGGAGTCCCAGCATCACGTAACCAAGGTTACTGAGGATGTTGTTGAATGCGCTGCGTGGGAGAAGATATTCATGAGCAGGGGCATAACATAACTTTGACACAGGTCTGTCATCAGTTTAGCCATTTTGTCAGCTGCTGTGATGATGAACGATTCGTGGATTTTCAGCAAGGCGTGCCTGCTACTTACCTCAGGGCTCCCAGGGGGTGGGCACACAGGAAGTTGTAGTAGCAAATGTCCTGGTTTCCTGTGACGTTGACAACCTGCAGGAACAGAGAGGCGATTTTAACGTCCACCTGCAGAGCACATCAACATTTTCGCCACAAGACAAAGGAGCAGTTTACTTGTCGCACCGTTTGATAGGTGATGACCAACTGGACGACCGGCAGGGCGTAGAACACGGCAATGGTGGCGATGTTCCTGGAGAGAAGAACACATTATTAGAGGTTTTATCACGACTATAATGATAGATTTGTTGGAAGGATGCTGTGATTCGTTGTTCCACATGTCTTTGTTAACACAGAATACATATTTTTTACTATAACAACCCCTGAAGTTCTTCCCATCTTGGTTTTGCTGCAGAATAAATGAAGGACGTATGTATATATAGGAGGGAAAACGTCAAAAAGGGTGACAAACTAAAACTGGTCACTAACTATGAGTTGGTGAAATCTATTACACCCAGAGTGTGATGTAAAGGAATCTTTGTTGTGGATTAATTTAAAGCTATTTTCAGAGATGCACGTAAGTCTCGACATTTTCCGAACTTTCCCGGAGGCGCTGTATGTGAGAATGTAAATGTCCGCAAAGCAGATGTTTTCCTACCAACCCTATCGTAAAGTGTCAGAGAGAGCTCATGTGAGAATACAGCAGGAAAAATCTCCGGGAGGCTCACGGAGCGAGCGAGTGGGCCCTCTACCCGGGCGCCACCCCTCGCCCGAATGTTCCAGACATGTTCCTGCTGTTGTGAGCGCCTCTGACACCACAATCTCCTGCTGGGTTCTTCATAAGTAAACAGAAAACTCTGGGAAAATGTCCAGACCCATTTTTTCCTGAACATTTTCCAGAGTTTGTGTCTGAAACAGTTTTTAAAGATTCTAACTCTTCCTTATTTGTCGTTGTTTGTGTGGTCCTCACCAGAAGTAGATTTGGTATTTCTTGCTGAGGATCCTCTTGTCTTTGCGGGCAAGGTCAGACACACACAGAAATTTCTATAATCAGAAAAGGAACTTTATGTTACTGTTACACATCATCAGGTAAAAATTGGCAACAGTAAGGAACAGAAAAGCTGACGAGTTGTGTGCAAGTTGTGTGTATTAAGTCGGGGCCTCACCTTGGTGCGGACTATATTTTTGTCCGAGTTGATGTCATCCAGCGTGTCATAGTCGTCCTCCTCAACTGAGCTCAGAGACTCCTGCCGGCTTCGTCCGACACTGTCCAACGATCGCTCTGATGAGGCGAGGGAGGGGAGAGAAAAGGACGTAGTTTCAAAATGAAAAAGAGACTTTCGGTTTAGGAAAATTTAGAAACATTTAGACAGACGTCTGGATTTGAAAAATTTTGCAATGAGGCAAAGGTGTTCAAACACATCACACCTTTCATTTGTTTTTCAAGCAGAAGATTAGAATGATTCTTGGTACTTTGATCTTTGTACCATCAATATTATTTTGCTGATCATTTCAGTGTAGTCAGATTAGGAATCTGGCCAATTTCCACACATCCGCATCTAAATCCCAATGATTCACACAGTGCTGATTTGTTTTGGGGTGCAAATCTCGGAGCTGATTGCGGCCAATTGCGAAGCAGTGTGTCACCGATGCGGACGGCTATGTGGTGGAGGTGACCGATGATAGGTCGACGTTTGAAAGACTCCTGTCCTGATAAACAAAGACACAGAAAGCCAGTGAGCTGCTTGCAAAGATGAATCCGACTGGAAAACCAGGCTGCGGAGACCAACTGCAGAGTGACAGTGATGGGCCACAAAACAACATGTGTGTGTGTGTGTGTGTGTGTGTGTGTGTTGTGCGTGTGTGCGTACCCAGGTATCCATAGTTGTTATCAGTTGAGGTGGCGCTGTCGGTGATGGCCTCGGAGCTCAGTGTGCTGCCGTTGTCAGCTGATGAGGAACAAGAGAGAAAAATATTATTTCGTTAAATGTGCGACTTACACAAAAACATAAAACTATCCAAAACTCACCAAAGGAGCCATATTCATACGGTGAGGCGGCAGTCTTGCCTGTGGAGACATGACCAAAGTAAGTAAGCAAGTAAACTCCGATGAGTACATGTTGATGAAATGCACGTGCACAAACAAGCCACACAACAACCACCGATACTTGTTAGTGTCCTACTGATGCAAACAACTACAGAAGCAATGCAGCCGAGTCGTTAGTGCATAAACAAAGGGGGCTGACGATGGCATCAATACATGCAGGGATACAATCAGAATTCTTTTTTTCAGGCTCAAAAAGCCTGATCAGATTTAGTGAATGTGGGTAAAATGTGAGTGCTATGAGACTGCTGCAGTGAGAGTGAATTCCAAATTGCAATAACTGTTCTGTCCTGCTGTTTGAAAATCAAATGGTGTCGGCGTACGCTGCAGCGAAGAGACACGGATGCACACAGAGAGGCGGGCTTGTGCTGAAGAAACACGTCAACGAAATTGCACATTCATCTCAATGATTATCTCGACTTCTTTTTTGTGGACCGACTGCTTCTGTTGGTCGATCTTGTTGTTAACAACGTGCACACTCGCTGTGCGTTTCTTCAGGTCGATAACCTGGCACAGCTGTGAAAAGCAGGGGCGATAAACACTTTGATGAAAACAGGAGACTGAGTTAGGGGTGGGCAATCTGACGATCTTATATCAGAATCAATCTTGATTTGGCGTATGATCGATTTCTCATCGATTTTCAGAGGAATCGATCAGATCGCGGGGACGTTTCTGGGTGACTCATGTGCATCTGTATCTCTACGATGCAAGCCATCAATGCTTCACTGTCATGGAATAGTGCCACAATTATGTTATCATATTATTATTCCACAAAGCATTAATGCAACTAATATCATTCTATCTGCTTTTCTTTAAATGCTGTTTATATTGCAAGAGAGTAATTAGTGTGTGAGCTAATGCATGCGGAGCAACTGCAGACAAGTGCCACAGTGTGAGACAAGGCAGCGGGAGCACAAGAGGAGGAACTGTGTCGCTATACCGTCTCCGTTCGTCCCGAGGAGAGAGGCTGAACCACACATTAGCATGAGGGAGAGACAGAGAGTGAAGTGAACAGTCGGTGCACACAGACAGGGTAAAAAACGCTACACAAAAGGATTAAGAGAAAAATGGTTATCGTACTGGATGTTGAGTGTAGTTAAACATCTTGTTTATTATTAGCTTGCATTCTTTAAGTCCATGTCTTTGGGAATGATGGTACGCTCCGCAAACCCTCTAAGGGAGCCCCTAATGGGCCAGTCCATTGCTTTTAGTTGCTGGGTTACCTGTCTCAGCAGGCGAAGTGTCAGCGGGAATCGGAAAGACGTCTCTCTTCTTACTCATTCTGAAAAAAAAACAAAAAACAGAGGAAGAGATGCAAATGAACATCATTTGCATTTAGTATACGGTCGTTCTTGTTGAGCAGATATATGAATACTTCAGTCGCAGATTTAAACCTCTGGGTGAAACTGGGACGGATATGTTCACGTCTGAAGACAACGTCACGATGACACGAGGTCCGATACGAGAGAGGTTTGGGTTTGCAGAGAAAGAGAGTGAAAAAATCTTACTGCTTGTTCTCCAGACAGGCCATGAAGAAGGTGAGCAGGTAGAAGGAGAAGAAGATTCCCAGACAGAACAGCATTCCCATCACATACACTTTCGCTGTGGAGAGAGGAGGAAGATATAGTGTATATATAATCTATTCACATGCTAATACTGCAAGGACCCCTGAGTTTATTGCGTAATGCAACAACACAGCATCGTTACTGAGATCATGTGTGAAGTGAAAGAGACATTTTTAATATGCATGACTCTGGAGAACATTTATCTGTTCCTTTTGGGAACCCTGGGTTTAATTTTTGTTTGCAAACCCAGAAGGAGTTTCAAGAGCACAGAAGCACACCCCTGAGGATGTTTTATCATCTGTACATATGCGACTCACAGTTGATGGCGGGGGACACCACCACGTCGAGGACCTTGCTGCGGTTGCCGGCATCGATCAGCTCATTGGGTCGCAGCGGGTAAAAGCGCAGCGGACCTCCGCATGCCTCGTCCTCAGTTTTTACCACTACCACCACGTAGAAACTGTTGCTGGGGAAATCTTTTCTCTGAGAGGAAACAACAAGAGACGTGAGGAGACAGGATACGACTATGTTCATGTGGTCATGGCATTTTTTTACTTTGGCTTTGTCACAGAGGCTTCCAATCTACCTGCACAGTGATGGCACCTTTTTTGGTCATAGTCTGGTACATCCCAATGAAGGCCACATTGTTGTCAAGGTCGTAGACGGGACACTAAGAAGAGACACAAAATAAAAAATAAAAAGATTAGAGACAAGAGGGGACAAGAAATGAACAGGATTACACAGAACATCACTACAATGACAATGTTTTTGCACTGACACTGTTGACAATTAACTAAATAGTGCTCCCGTGTGGTCTGGGAGTGTAACTACATGCCGACCACAATCAGCGGGGCCACTTGAGGACAGTGGATGTCTGAGTGAGCGGATGGGAAGCAGGAGTAAATTGTACCTGGATGTCCTGAATGGACATCACTGAGCAGGGGAAGTCCATGTCTGAGTTGACCTTGACGATCACAGTGTCCACCCCGTCTGGAAAGTCGTACTTGAAGTACTGAGAGAAAGGGAAGAAGAGAAAGGAGGGGGGGGGGGGGGGGGGGGGGGGATTGGTGTTTTTGCTGAGGACAGAAATTGCTGGGGTTTTCATATCAACACTTATGCTGTATGTAGGATGATGTGATAACTACTGACAAAATTACATGGTTTACTAAAAGGTAAAAGTAAGCAGAAGTAGAAAGCAGGACTTTCCAGTCAAAAAAAATGTCACTACATGAAAAATAATTGTGTAAAAATAGAAATTCAACACCCTCTTTTTTTGTGTACTTTCTTCTGCTTTTCTCTTGTGTTTCTTGTCATCTATCTCTCCACCCTGCAATCTTTTCCTGTGACAGGACTTCCTTGATGAAAAGTAGCACTTGCAATCATAAACACACGTGGTGCCAGGGTGTATACCTGAGGCTGGGATGGTGATGCGGTGAAACTGAATTTCGTGTCTGTCCTGTAATCACAGTTTAAAAAAAAAAAAAGACATGTCACACATACCAGCAAGACACTTTGTTGATCGCTTACAAAACCGCGCCTGACGGCAGACGTACTGCGCTGAGACTGCAGGCGACTAATGCAGAGTGTGATCACATGAAATGTCACTCACAGAAGGGTGAACCTCTCAACACGGCTGACCCTAAGCTGGTAGTTTGTACCCAGGCTCGACAGCGTGGACACGTCCAAAAAAAAGTACTGGGTTTCAGAGGCGGCCCGTGTCGGAGGCTGGCACAAAGTTCGGCCCACATGACTGTAGGTGTACTTCCTCTGGTAGCTGGAGACAGAGAGACCGAGAGACAGAGAGACAAGAGGGTTGAAAAACATTGAAAAGAAAAAGAGGGTTTTGCAATTAACAAGAGCTTAGATGTATTTTTACTGAAAATAAATGGATTTGATTATTTATTCAATGTGTAGACATTTTAAAATGAGGTTTAGTGAAGAAATCAAAGCGTGGAATCTGACTTTTTAAGCAGAGATGGATTTCTTTTACTTCTGCCAGAGTCTTTAACATTATATCAACATAACGAATCCTCAAGGATTGCTATTTTAAGAATGTGATGACCCAGCTAGATAATGTAACCTTCATACTCAAGAGGAAAATCAATAAAATCTCAGCTCCAGAAAATGCTGCGAAAAACTCAGAACTTGTGAATAATGTCAGTTTTAAGAAAAGAATGTGTCCACGGTTAAGAGGAAACGGAAGTTACTTCGCTCAGATGAGTTTATGGTCGCTCATTTGCAGCATGCTGGGCTTCTCATAACTGCAAAGGTGGCTGTCAAAGGAGGAACAGAAAGTCCAAAGTTTGTGAGAGATCGGAGGAGACATGGTGAGTCTACTGTTGCACAACCACAGATAATTTCGCAGAGTGTGGGGGAGACAGGTCACGTCGCACATTATACATGGCTGATGGCTAATAAACAGGTGAACTTCTAGCCTGTTATGAAATCCCACATGATTACGTCAGGGTACAAAAGCTACGTGTCCTATAACGGCCGAGGTACAATCCACGTCATATGGTACGCTGGGCCTATATACTCGTAAAAAGAAAGAATGATCGCAAATCAAAACCAAATCTAAATCATCTCCCTCCTCCGCACAAATAAAAAAGAATCTCAACATGAACACTTAGCATTTACACACTACCTCTTTTAAAGCCATTAGACCCCCCACACAGCTTCACCAGAAAACGTTCATTCATGTCGTAATCGTTTTAAGGTCTACGGGGAAAAACAGCAGCAACAAGCAGACACTCCCAGGGAGAAATCTTTGGCACGCTACTTTATGTACACTGTCTGTGTGCACAGTAAAAACAAGGCGGTAAACGTATAAAAAAAACAGCTCGGATGGACACACAAGCCTGTTCAGTGTTTAGATTAGAGTCCATGTACAATTGATTTTTTCCCATGTTTAGGCTTTGGGGACAAAGGGTCATCACATGCAGCTCATCTAACGTCTGATGTCTCGCTCGCTTTGTATCCTCGTTCTTTGAGGAGGACGTGCAGAACCCACGAGGCAAAAAGGCTACTCGGGGGGGGGACAAAGTGCTACAAGCAGCTGTGACACTTTCTGCGCACAAATGCCAAATTTGACTGAAAGCCCTGATCGTTTGGAACGTGTTGACAGTCGACTATGACTGACACACTCACCTACGCAAAACTCTACGGCGCTGTGCAACGCGAAGAACAGGAAGCGTTAAAGTGGCCAATCTCTTGGAACAAACTATGAATGTTGTGGGGACTGCGCCACAAGCGTTTCAATCGGATGTTGTGGGGTTCGGAAAAAGAGCGGAAAGGAGTGAGGGAACAACACTCAACCTACATCTTCGACATGTGTGCATCAGTTCCAGTTGGCGGCTGACTCGTGTGGAGATGGGGATACTCACAGGCCCCTGAGGATGAGGGGGACTTGGAAAGACAGCACGCCGTGCTTCTGCCGTACCACGAACAGGAACGGACTCTCCAGCGCCTGCGACAACACATCCACGGACACGTGCACTCCTTCAGTCTGCAACAGAAAGGACAGATCATATTTACACTCTGTATTACCTGTCATTATTGAATGAGGGGAGGGGAGGGGGGGGGGGGGTCTGGACATGTGAACGCACCTTGTTCCTGGAGACAGTGTGATTGAACGCATAGATGGTCTGGTTGTCACTGGTGACCGTGTCGTTGTAGGTAACGTCGAACTCCGCGTCCTTCTGGACCACGTTCTTGGTCTCCGACACCGCCCCGCCGCCGCAGGGGGCCTGGGTCACACACAGCCAGAGCAGGGCGGCCAGTCCCGGTCGGACCCAGCCGGCAGCGGGGGAGGGAGCCGGGCCGGGGCCGGGGCCGTTTTTATGTCGAGATTTCCAGCAACTCCGCAGCAACATCTTGTGTGACACACCAGCGTCGTTGTCGTGCTGCCAACAAGACAAGACGCCTCCGGATACTCGAGCCCTGCGCGGCGATGCTAATGAGAACTCCACCCCATTCAGCAGCGACTAGCTCGACCGTGCCGCCACCCCCAACAGCAGTGACTAACAACCACAACAACAACAACAACAACAACAACAACAACAGCTGTTGCTGCTGCTAACGGGCGAGCTAAGGGGACGACGGGGTGCTTACATTCAGCGACGGCTCACTCCTCCTCGTCCTGTCGACGACCACAACAAACAACGAGGAGCTGTCGGCGAAGCGACCGGCGCCGACGCAAGTTTATAACACCACGCGATGACAGCGACGCCCAGTCGCCCCTCATCTGGAAACGCCACAGCCGAGGAAGCTTGCTAGCTGACTTACTTGCTTGCTAGCCAGCTAGCTAGCTAGCCAGCCGTTGCTAACGTTAGCATTGTAGCTTCAGATTTAATGTTTGGATATATCCACAGTTCAGTTCCCAGCGTCGCGGGCTGTTTCAAAAATAACAACACAAGCATAACATGTGCAAGTCCGTCTCATGTGAATGGTTGTCACCGCGCCACGACATGGTGCAGAAAAAAATATGTGTATATATATATATATTTCTCATGCGGTGAGAGTGTTTACAGTCTGGAAAAATCCGTACTGATAGCGCCCCCTATCGCCCGCCCCCGCCACGCTCAGACGGTAAACAAACCGAGCGCGACGTCATGACGTCATATGGCTGCCCTCAAGATCAGTGCTGGGATTTATAATAAAAATAATAATAATAATAATAATTTTATTTATATAGCACCTTTCAGAAGCAGCTTCACAGAGTGCTTTCACAAAAACATAGAAATCAGCATTCCAACAATAATACGTTTATTTCCAGGTCACATATCTGATTAAAAAAAGCTATAAAAGCATTATATGAAGAGTTTATGAATAAGAAAGTTGGCATTTTTACGTGCAGATTTATGTCTGTGATATCACCTTGTGATTTATGAATTAAAAAGTATCAAGTTAATTCTATGGAATCTTCACATCCACAAATCTAAATGGGCTGACTTTTTTAAAATGTGAAAATAAAGAAGACTTTTAATATTTTTGACGTGTATGCTAAGTGCATTTTGAATTTTAAAATTCGGTTGCACAGTGAATACAAACTTAAAAAAATATTGCTCAGGTCAACTGCAGAATCTTTTATAAAATTTGTTAATCTATGTTTTGGTCAGTTATCTCAGTTCTAATTGGGTAAATGAGCTGTTGTCCCCTATTGATCCTGCTGTTTAGGTAATAATACCTTTAGAAAATACAATTTCACCTGATAGTGATTATTTCATAGTGCATATACCAAAAACAGGTTTGCAAATTAACAATAACAATTTGGTACTCAGGGCGTAACAGGGTGCAGTAACGCCTTTCTAACATGGAGTGGTGCTGTTTACATCCTGGTGAGAGGGGCTGAAGTGGAATAGAATAGAATATAATCAGTTTTCCCCACATAGAGTTTCTATTGCATTTCTACAGAACAGGTTACAATAAACTTCTGTATGAGATGACACCACCCGTATTATTTGTCATAAATGATTTTGTAAATAAAATTTGCATTGCTGTTGATTTGTAAGAAATCGATTTTAGC